>NC_053429.1:656530-956530 GCF_007990345.1 Gossypium hirsutum
CAATTGTCTGAAGCTTTCGTTCGATTTCTTCTCTAGATTTGCAGAGTTATCCTGTCAGGCATCATTTCTGAGACATGATTGTACTGTCTCAGGAAAGCCTGTGCTAAATCCCTCCAAGTAGCAATTTTGGCTCGGCTCAGCTGATTGTACCACTTTGACGCTGCTCCCGTAAGACTTTCCTGAAAGCAATGTATTAATAATTGATCATTATTAATATGCCCCGTCATTCTTCTACAAAACATAGTAATATGGGATCCTGGGCAACTAGTCCCGTTGTATTTTCAAATTCCGGCATCTTAAATTTGTAAGGGAGCACCAAGTCAGGAACCAAGCTCAGATCCTTTGCATCTATTCCATAGTTTTCAATGCTTTCTATTGCCCTAAACTTCTCTTCTATCCATTTCCATTTCTCCTCAAATTGTTTTGGAAATTCCTCCTTCGCCTTGTCCTTTTCAACCATCTCGTCAAGATCTGGGACAGCAATATTATTCGGGCTATCACTGGGATTAAAGCCCGCTCCGGGTTGAAAATTCATTGGGATTGAAGCATCGCCTTGGAACTGCTGGGCCTAACCGACACAGAGGGTCTCCGCGGATGCAGCTCAGTCTGTACTTGCGGATGAGGAGGCGTGAAACCTGGAGGATAAAGTGGTTCACCATTGTTTTCTTCTTCACTAACAATCACAGGACTTTTACCCTTATCTACTCCCTTCAATAATTGCGTCATCTTAGCCACCAGATCATTTTGGGACTCCTCCATCTTTTGCACCATGTCACGCTGAATCTTTTCTATTTGCTCTTTCATTTGCGCCTGCAACTGGTCCTGCATTTCTCTTTGAAGTCGCTCTAGCTTCTCCAACCTTTGGTCCATAATTTTTGTCTTAGCTCGGGTACCGTAATTTTGTTGGTTTTCCAGGTTAACTGAAATGATTTTATTCGATTAGGTTCTTTTAATGGTCATTAATGCATATGATGTGATGCAATGCATGAAAAGAATGCAAAGAAAAAGAGGCACTGATTCTCATTCAACTTCATTAGAAAACTTTACTAGATAAAGAGTTTCTTTACATAAAATAGACTACATATATGGCTTTGCCCTTACACTCAAAGCCTTAACCTTTCTAAGAAGCCAAGCTAACTCTCGGCCCCTGTCGGACTCTAACTCATACTTCAAACTTAATAGATCAGCCTGAACCGCTAGAGTTTGCAGATGATCAGCTACCTCGCGCACTTGAGTCACCGCCTCTCCCATAATATAATCTCTTTCTCCAATCTGCTCTTGAGACCGACGGAATTGTTTTTGCCACTGCTCATTATTTTCTTCCAGAAGCTCTATCCGGATTTCACTATTTTGCAATGCTTTCTCTAGCCCTTCTATTGTCCTTTTAATTCTTCAATTTGTCTAAGCTCGCCCTTAATTCAACCGTAGCATTACGATTACGGTACTGGTGAAGCGATCTTTCTAGTTCAGTTATCTGGACCTTCAACTCCGTATTCTTGTCTTGGCAATCTAGTAGACTCTTTCCCAAGGCGACTTCTCGAGCCCGAGTATCCTGGAATTTCTTTTCCCATTGATTAGCTTTCGTCTTTTCCTCCTGAATTTCTTGTCGCCATTGTTCTGGCGTTTTACCCAAGCCAGCAGTTCTTACCGACCTACGCAACTTCTTGTAATCTGTCTTCAGGCTGTCCAAATCTTCTTCTGCTTTGTTCTTTCCTTTTCTCAATTTATCGGCCTCTAACCTTTGAATGTCCACATCCAGTCCTAACTGCATTTTTTCTTCCTCTAGTTGTTCTATCTTCTTCCCCAATTCTAAACTCCTTTTTTCGAATTCTTGTTTGATGATTTCTATCTCAGAAGGTAAAACTTGTATGTGTTCCTCTAAAGATCGAGCAGTTTCTGAATTTGACGCCGGGATGTTATCGTTGATCCTTTGATCACGCCACTGACCATACTCGGGGGTAATTGTCGGACCCACGGCTAAGATCTTCATTCGACGAGTCTGGTTCCAGGCACTAGATATTTCTCGAACCTTCTTCTTGTAATTGTCTTCCCTATAGGAAAAATCACTATAAGCCAACCCCTGCGTTGCTGGTATGAATTGTCGTGATCTATATTGTCTTGATATGAGTAGAGGAGCATATCCGATAGCTCCCCATATTCCGAGCAGCGGAACCCAGTCAAAATCTCCACATCGGTACAATATCTCATCAGGAATTAACCAAGGAGCCCTCCATTCAATATCTTCATCATGGAGATTCTGGAGTATCTCTATCCATTTTTCTTCTGAAATATCATCCCGTCTTGGCGTGGCCACCAATTCTCCTAGAGGGGAGTAGCTATCGGAGAATACCCGATAAGAGACCTTTTCGACCTTCCAGAAGTGGCTATGGAACCATGCCAATAAGAGCTGCGCGCATCCAATAAACCTTCCCTCCCCTACTTTTCGACACGCATTCAGGGATCTAAAAGTTTCAGCGAGTATTGCCGGAACCGGTGTCACCCCTTTACTAAGCCGATCAAACAAATCAGATACGGCCTCGTCTATGTGTCCTAAAGCTTTGGGGAAAACCACTAGTCCATAGATACCTAAAGCGAAGACATCGACCCTTTTCTTTAAGTCCGGATGTACAAGCACCAAATCTCGCAAACTTTTCCAAGGAACACATTTACTGTCGCCCTTCTGTTGGATCCGGGCAGGGACCCACTGCTCGCTCATCCCAGTGATGTTCATTAATTTCTTTAACAACGGAGGGACACATGCAGCTCTAGAATAAGCCTTGTCGACTTGAATCTTTGGGCACCGAAGCAAGGTCGTATACTCTTCCACAGTAGGCGTCAAATCTACCTTCCCAAAAGTGAAACAACTGTAGGCAGGATTCCAAAACTGAGCAAGGGCTCGGAATAAATACTTGTCCACTTTGACACTAAGCAGATAAGGTAGGTCACCGTAGTTACAATAGAACAGCTGCTTGGCCTCAACATCCCATTGATCCCAGACTTCTTTCATTTCTCGAAGGTCATTCTGGATTACACTAATACGGGTAAAATCCCACAATTCTGACACGTACCCTTCGGTAAGACTATCGCCTTTCTCCCGTTGTGTTGTTTCAGCCCATATTCGCACAGCCGCATTATCCTCTACTTTATCAACAAACCCCTTTTCCATGATAAGCTTTCTACCAAGAAACTGAACGCGAATCGACACCTCTTTTAGAATGAAGATGCCATGCAATCACAAACAAGGTAAATTAGCATTAAACACAGAATACGATTTAAAATAAGCGACAATAAATACAACATTCATTTAGGTAAGCACTAAAAATTTGGAGTAGCTCTACTTAGGTCAGTTCCTATGGCTCATTACATGAGGTTTGGCTCTAAAGTAGGGTACCTGAACCAGCAGATTCCTCGATCCTCACCCATTATAGGCTCATACGGACCAAGTTCGATTCAGGGGGATACATTTCCCTATGGCCATGCGGAGATGAAAATCTCACGAAGACATAGGTACGGATGTATCCCGGAAGCGATTCACTATCCCATGCGGAGGTGAAAACCTCACGAAGGCGTAGTTTCTCACTCCCACTTAAAAGGGTGTGACCAACGGTCATGCAATGCAATGCAGAAAAATATAAAAATTTAAAATACAAAACCTGATGAAAACTATAACTCAAAACAAATGAAATGCAATGAGAGGATCGTAAATTTAAACCAAAATTTTAACTTTCGACAAAAAGACAAAAAATAATCAACTCGTGGCTTGACTCTCTTATTCTAAGGTGTCCCCAGCGGAGTCGCCAAGCTGTTGACACCATTTTGATAAAAACGGGGTCGACTTGGGTTTTGAAAAAAAATGAAACAGGAGTCGCCACCAATCCTTTTATAAGGTGTGATTGGATCACCTCGAAAAGCGGTCGTTTTTAATAAACGGTTTGATTTTATTAAAACAACAAGTTTGGTCCGCGAAATTCAGAAAACGGGTTCGGGAGTCGGTTACGCACGAGGAAGGATTAGCACCCTCGATACGCCCAAAATTGGTACCTTAGTTGATTACTTAATGTCTTAATGTCGAAAATTGAAAACTTAGAAGAATTAAAAAATACGATCCTTGTATTAAAACGTTGAAAATTTTCAGGAAAATGGGCATATTTCACATTATTCGAGAAAGAGAATCATATCCAGTAAGTTAGAATACAATGTCTCAAATTCCCAATACGTGAATGAATGCCAGAATTTTACTTATTTAAAAGATATTTTATTATCTCGGGTTTAGGAAAGGGATCATGCCCAGTAAGTTAGGACACGATCTTTTCTTAATTCCCGAGATCGTTTCAAAACTTGAGTTTGAAAAGATTAGTGTGTTTAGATTTATTGTGGAAATCGAAACCCAGTAAGTTAGGGTACGATCCTCCTCGAATCTAAACACAAAATATCATTTTTTTAAACAAATTTTATTATCGAGTGAAATAAAAACATGAAGTCGTAGTAAAAAATGTGAAAGCAAATTACATTGTTATACATGACAAAATCATAATGAATACAAAAGTGTAAAAATGATACGAGCAATAGCAACAATATAAAATAAATAAAAGTCAAACCTACAATCATATAAAATAACAATGTATATAAACAAATAAATTAAACATTCGTTCAAAACAATAATGAAAGTGAAATAAATAAATAGTGAATACAATTAAAATGTAAAGGGATTTATATATATTTATATGTATAGACAAAAAATAAAATATGTGTGTATTCATAAATTACAATATATATATAAAGTATATTTTAAAAAAGAAAAAAAATGCATATATATAAAAATATGTACATATATATATAGGTGTATAAAATTATGGAATATGAAAATAATGAAATGCATATATAAAGTAGACACATGAAAATATGTATGTACAAATGAAAGTTTAAAAATAATGAAAATATACATATGTATACAAATAAATACGTTAATTTATATATATATGTTTAAAATATATTGAAAATATGTATGTATATGTCTATGCAAATTAAGATATACAAAAATACAAAAATACATACATATAAATATATATACTTATAAAAATAAAATATGTATATGTATATAGATATATATAAAAAAGAAATATGAGTATACGTATATATATTAAACCAATTATATGTAAAATATGTACATGTATATATACAAGCCCTTATATGATAATAATAAGACATATATATTTAAAGATACATAAGTAAATATGAATGGAGATATAAAAGAAACAACAATAATACCAATACTAATAATAGTAAAGATGATAATAATAATAATAATAATAATAATAATAATAATAGCAAAGTACTAAAAAGAGGACTAAATCGAAGTAAAATAAAAAATACTGGGTAAATTCGAAATAAAAAAGGACTAAAAAGACTAAATTGCAACACGCACGGAAAGGAGAGGGACCAAAATGGAAAATAGACCAAAATCTCAAAACGCGGCGCTTCAGGGGACTAAAATGAAACAGAAATAAAAATTTGTGGTCAAATTAAAAACAAAGAAATAGCGAAATAGGACCAAATTGAAACACGCCACAAGTCAGAGGGACTGCGCGCGTAAATAGCCCAAAAATTAAAAACACGCGGATCCTTCGGGTCGGAGCGGGTCGGGTCGCGGGTCCAAAGCAAAACGACGTCGTTTTGGGCGTTATGGAGCTGGGCCAAAACGGCGTCGTTTCATACGCCTATATATTCAAAAAAATTTTCAAAAATTTCATTCTTCTCCCCTTTTCAAAAAAAAAACCCGAAATGCTCTCTCTCCCTCCCCTTTTCTCTCTGAGCGCCGGCCAAGGGTCCGGCCGAGAGCCACCGCACCGGCCGCCGCCCTCCGGCGCCGGCGCCGCCGTGTACGGCGGCGGGGAGATAAAAAATCTCCCCCTTTCTCTCCGATGACTCTCCTCGGCCTCCTGAGCGCTCCGGCACCACCGGCGAAGGTAAAAGTCTTTCCTTTTTATTCTTTTTTTGTTTTTCGTATATTTTTAAAATAAAAACAAAAATAAATAGAGTAAAAAGAAGTGAAAGTTAAAAGAGACCTTTAGATCCAAATCGGTAACCACCTTCTTTTGTTTCTATTTCTTCTCCTTCAAAATCCTTTCTTTTTCTTTACATTGGTTGTTATGGCTTTATAGCCATGTTTACAATATTTGATCTATTATTTGTCATTTCTTTCTCTGATTTTGCAGGCAAGTGGGTGGAGTTGGTAATGGCAGAGACGTGACGTGCGGCGCGGCGGTGGCAGGGGGCAGGTGGACTAGGTGCGGCGGCTAGGGTTAGGGGTTAGGTTTTTTCTGACAGTGTTTGGGTTAGGGTTTGTTTGTAATTGGGCTGAGGGTCTATTTTGGGTCTTGGGTTTGGGCTGGTGGGTTGTTTTGGTGATGGGTTTGGGCTGGGTTAAAATTGGGCTTGTACAAAGTTAATATATTAAAGAAGGAAAAAGTAATTAAGGTAATTAAGTGCCTCCAAATGGCCTACCATGATAATGCCCTAAGTTGGTGATAAAAGGATATGATATGAAAAAAGTTTTTCAAAGTTCCATTAATTAAATCTATAGCACTAGACAATATACATTATACTTTGTTTAATTATTTATTTTATATCTATAGATATAATTAATAAACCCCACATCTAATCATATCTAAACTAACAAATTAAAACATTTAAGGTAATTTTTAGTTTTAAAATAGTTCTCCTCTTACCAAGTGTCACCATTAATTGGTTCACATATTAGTAAATTAACTTTAATAATAGTCTATATCTTATTAGATATTATTGACATAATGCCTAAAATTTTTATTTAGTATAAAAATAATATAATATATTTTAATTAATAAATACAATCAATTCATACAATACAGGGTATACAAACAAGTATATTATATATAAGTAGAGGTGTTCATAGGTCAGGTCGGGCTGAATTTATGCATGATATTAACACATTTTATACTTGCCCAAATATGAGCTTAAAATTTTACCCAAACCCGTTCATATTTATAAATAGCTAACTTGAGCTTGTTTTAGACACGCTCATATTATTTTTATTTTTTAAAATTATTCATATTATTTATAATTCAATATTGAATTATTTTTTATTTATTATAATTTTATATATACTCATCTTAACAATTTTTAATGTTTATATTATAGTAGTATATACTACTAGAGATTTAATTTTTATGTGTTATAAATACATAATATATATAAAATTACTAACTTAAAAACGGGTTAGGTTGGGCTCAGGCTTTGAATGTTCAAACCCGAGCCCGACCCATATTTTAAATGGGCCTAATTTTTTTGTCCAAGCCTATTTTTGGGTCTACTATTTGTTCCCAAACCCTTATAAATTTTGGCGGGCCTTCTGGTGCAAACAACGCTTTTTTCCATAGAGCTGTAAAAATTAGTCCGAATAGGTGTTGTTTTGATAATTGTAAATCCAAATCTGCAGCTGCATTTTGGAGACCTCCTCCTCTTGGATGGTTAAAGTTTAATGTGTGCGGGGTGGCAAAAGAAGGTAAAGCGGGATGTGGTGGGGTATTGCGAGATATGAAGGGTATTGCAAGAGCCTTATTTTCAAGTTCGGTGACTACTTATGTTGCGGACGTGGCCGAGGCCAGTGTGGTAAAGGCAATAAGACCTTGATCTCTTCAAGCAATGTTTGTTGACATCGATAGAGACTTGTTAAAGGCCGGAAAAGTAGTAATCTCAGTGGCTGATAGAAAAGGCAATGAAATGACAGCTTCATTGGCGATTGCTAGCGTTAATATGGAGAATATGTTTAAAGCTTAGTGGTGAGATTTTATTATTGTTGTTTTTTGTTGCTGTAATGTTGGGTTTCGATTTTTTAAGTTGCTGAAATTATGAATTCTGTTTGTTGTTCTGTTTGCCTTTTGACAACAGCACAGTTCGACTGTTGCAAAAAAAAAAGATTGACACGTAAGCATTTTGATTACAAGTATGATATGACCCATTTTTTAATTGAGGTTTGTTTAAAGTGAAATGTTTTTATTAAATTATGATATGAAAAATCTTCAATTTACACTTTTTAACTTACACTTTGATAAAGGGTGAGAAGGATAAATGCAAAAGCGGATCGTAAAGTTTGTCAAAATCTTGAATTTGACATAGGGCTCTAGATGTTCGGAAAGAAACTTGAATTTTTGACACAACCTGAAACGAAATTAAATCCAAGTTATATAAAATAATTAAAACAAATAATAAATCAAGATTAAGGAAGTGAATAAAGAAGATAAATGGAAAGATAGAACGTGGCGTGTAGAAGTCCTAAGAAGCCTTGGAAACACAAAGAATCCACAATCCCCTTCAAGCGGCTCTAATTTCCCCTCCAAAATAAAAACCTTGGCAAGAAAAAGTTTAAAGATGATCCACACAATCTAAAAAGATTGTTAAAACTCTTCTAAAATAAACTCAAGAGAAATTCTTGAAAAGAAAAACTCAGAGAGAATTTATTAACTCAAAAGAGAAATAAAATAATAATGAATTGTCTGTTTTGTGTACAATGCGAAGGCCTACATATAGGCTAGCTAAATAAATCTAAATAAAACTCTTAAGTATGCTAGAACTCTAATTTAATCTAAACAAGAAGTAGTTTTAAATTAAACTTTCTTGTTAACATAAAATTCCTAAATAACTTTAAATACTTAATAATTATCAAAAATTCGGAATAAAATAATAATAAAATAATAAGGGCTGATAAATAAAATATTGGGCTCATATATAATAAAAATTAAGCCTAAAACCCAAACCCAATATGATTTAAACTTGAATTAAAAGCCCGAAACTCGTAATTCCCGTCATAATCCCGTTCAGAAATTCTGCTCGCGCAATCTTCACTAAAACAGTCATAACTTGAGCTCCCGAACTCAAAATCGAGTGATTCAAAATGCGTTTCGAAGTTAATAGATAGATCTTCAAACGCCATGGGACTTCTCAACCCATAAATGCCAGGATCCCATCCAAAAAGTCGTCGAAAGTCTGCTAATTTCCCAAGCCTGAAAATTGGCAATTTTGATGATTGAAATCTAATAAATTTCACCCTATCTGTGCATGTATCACACTTGGAAAATTATTCAATGTGTAACCATGAAGATCAAAATTAAAATGAATTTGATAAAAACTACTTAAAATAAAAAGTTAAAAGTAAAATTGTTTAAATACAATATAATATTTTATACAATATTCAGAATTACCCATAACATTTATCTATCATTAAATAGGAAGATAATGCGTTTCAGTATATTTAACTCCACATTTAATTACATTAATAATAATACAGATTCTAATTAAATTAAGACTCAATCCTTATTTTTAATATTAGATTACTATTAAACTATTTAATTGATTAACACTTGCATACGTGTGTGCCCTTTTAAAAAACAATTTCTAACGCGCACTAGTGATAGACCCTTAGCTTACACACTGTACTTTTATAGGCCCACAGGAGTGGTTCCTATTTATCATTTAATTAGATCATTTACTTATACTACCATCTTCATCAAGGGATTTGATGCTATATTTTGACATGAGAGATGATTATTTTAATTAGTGAATTGTCTATTTTTAAAAATTAAGTTTGAAAGGGGAGAGAAGGATCTAATTTAAAAGGACAAAAAAATAACTTTAAATTTATGAGGTAAATCAAGTTTTTTATTAAAAATAATTTGGTAAAAATTAGAGTCAAAAGTTAACGATAAGATGTTTGAATACTGGTCATTAAGTGATTAGCTATCAGGCCATCCACTTTTAACGAGAAGGTAACAATCAAGAGACCGCTAAATGTAACAACCTCATATTATCTTAGTCAAGAGAATGTCATAATAGTAATATGGATGAGGACAATCGACTTACCATTTGACCGACCACATGAATAGGCCACCACCAATACTGTTAGTGAAATGCCGCTACTAGTCAAGGGTCTTTCCCATATGAATACCTTCCAAGATGTCAACTCTAAACACTTCACAACACTAAACTTCATTTATGAAAAATGTACTAAAGACTAAAAAAAGAAAAGAAAAGAAAAGAAAATAGTCAAGTTTGCCGTATGTCAAAAAATTAATTGAGTCAAGACTTGCCACCCCTAACTGAGTTGGATTTTTTCTTTCTAAATACAAGTGGCGAAATCTCATTAAATTTAGGGTTTAAAATATGGAGATTAAAGTTTAATGATTAATGCTTATAGCTTTAATTAAGGGGAGTTATGTCGGTAGTGATCATAAAAAATATAGTAGACCCTACATCTTTGGTATGCGATCTCAATATAGCTCATGAGCTTGAGAACTATATTACCCTAAATTTTATAATTTAAAAATAAATGTTACATATCTAAGCATGTATATACAATATTATATAAATATATATGACTTTTAAAAAATAAAATATAATTATATTAAGAGATAAATATCAAAATAATATATGAATTTTAATTTAATGTGCAATGTCATCACGAACTTTGAATTTGTGTCATTTTATACATGAAATTTTGATTTGATTTATTTTTACAAATCACTAATAACATTATCGAATTAACACTATTTACGTTGATATATTACATACACAAATAATTATATTAATCCGATATGAAAATAAATAATTAAATAATTAATAAATTCACCTCCAAAATAAGTAGCTCAAATTCTTGAGAGTCGGTGGTAGAGTTGGGTCGAGCTACCCACCCGAACTCAACGGCCGGTCTGAAACCCATATTTTAATTGGACTGAATTGGATTAGACAAAAATCTAAACTCATATTTTGGATTAGGCTGGACTTGTGTAGAGATAATATCTAAAAATCCTTTATCTAGGCTCGATCTGAAATTGACCCATGAATACTTCTAATTTGTAACCACCTTCAAATCAAGGAGAAATTCATATAGAAAAACCAACATAATCGAAGACCCCTTGCCTTGCACCATAAAAACTAGTCATTGGGATAACACAAACAACAATACAAGGAAGATCATTCTTAATAGGGTAATCTACAAAAATAGTTACTTTTGTTTGCTTCAGGATACATTTTTGTAACGGCCCAAATTTCAGTGATATCGGAACAGTGATTTGAGATCACTAAATCCGACAAGTATGTTTAAAAATTTAATAAATTAATAATTATGAGTCAAGTGTGAATTTAGAAGAATTTTGAATTAGTGAATTTTGTGTAAAAAAAAGAGAGAAAAGAATTTAATAAGTAAATTGGGTCTAAAATGAGGTATCGAGACCTCGAATTCATAAACCGAGCCATAAATATTTTTAGAAATATTTGTGGAGTGTAAATAAGTTAGTATTAAAGTTTCGTCAAGAAATTTTAAGGTTTCGGTAGTTAATTAGGTGAAAAGGACTAAATTGAACTAATTGTAAAATTGTGAGATGTGATTAAATAGCTTAAGTATTTAAAAAGATGGATTTAAAGAGCAATTAGACCCAAAGGTTAATGGCTGGACGGTTTGGGTATGAAATAAGCAAGAAAACAATGTGAACAAGGGGCAAAATTGGAAATAGCATAAAAGTTAGTAATTAAATAATGATGTAATTGAAAAATCTAGACATTTTCTTCATCTTTCTTAGCCAGAAACGTCGTACCAGGTCTCCTATGCTGGTTTTTCATATTTTTACACCATGTAAGTTCAATTTTTACTATTTCTTAGTAATTTTTATGTTTTGGTGACTTTTACAATTAGGTCCAATCATCTAATTCATTAGTTTTTGATTTGGTGGGTGAAATTGGAAGTTACCCTGGCTGAGTAAGCGTAGTATATGATGAATTATTATGAAATTGAAGTTCTAATTTCATATTAAGGTTGTTTAATTAAGTCATTTTGATAGAAAATGGTATTTAGGACCTAATTGTGAAAAAGTTGTGAATTAGATGTTGGTGTTGAAATTGAGAATATCAAAGGTTGTGAAATAATTTATAATGATAAAATAAAGTGTTAATTGAGAAAAAATTAGTTCAATTGATGGGTGAATTGAGTAGGGACTAAATTGTAAAAACTGTAAATTTTAGGGTAAAAGTGTAATTTCGAAATTTGAACAGCATAAATTGTGAAGTGAAGTAGAAATCAAATAAATGCTAATGAGTAGAAATAATTTATATTATAGATCAAGAGAAACGAGATTCAAGTCGTGATCGAGGGAAAAATAAAGTTTACGAGGAATAGGCTCGATTGCTAATATTTTATATCGAGGTAAGTTCATATGATTTTTAATAACGCAATGTGTAATTTAATGTTTTGAAATGAAAATTTCATGAATGATATAGTATATTATTGTATATAAAATGTCATTAAACTGTGATAATTGTAAAATGATATTTGAATAAAAGTACAAATTAAATGGAACAACGGACTTGAGTACTTTCATTCAGTGGCTAAGACGAATTGACGGAAAAGACCATGGTTGGACCATGGCAGCATGTGAAATGTGATTTCCGTATAAGACCATAGCTGGGCTATGGCTTCAGAGAAATGTGATTTGTGCTTCAGTATAAGACTATATCCGGGATATGGCATCGGTGTGATATGTGCTACTGTATAAGACCATATCTGGGATATGGCATCAGTGTGATATGTGATCCGTATAAGACCATGGCTGGGCTATGGCCTCGGTATGTGATATGTGACTATGTGCAAAACCATAATTTTACTATGGCATTGTGATAATGAGGTACTCAATTCCGTAGTTGTTCCCTAATTTGATTATGAATGAAAATGTAAAATGGCCCGAAAAGATTAAGAATTTGTGAATACTATGAAAATGACAAGATTTGGAATAAGTTCTTGATACTTGATGACATTGAGATTATGGATCTATCCTTATGAAGCGTAATTATGTGTTCTTACCATGATGGATGAAATGATATTGTATGGATTTAGTGAATAATAGTGGTGAATGAATAAATATGGCCTTGGCAGTTTTGGATTACTGCAGTAGTGTAACTTTTGAAATTCACCATAAATTGTGGAAATTGAGTTAAGGGCTGAATAAAATATGAGATTAAAGCCTGATGAGTCTAGTTTCATATAGAGGAAACGGTGCATGCAATTGGATTTTATGTTATAAGATATTTAAATTGTTGTGAGACAGAGTTTGAATGACTTCGAGATCCCCTGTTCTGATTTTAGAAAATCATTAGAAATTGTACAATTGTGGTGTTTTATCTTAAAAGCATGTTGGTAATTGCTTATTAATTTCATATGGACTTACTAAGCATTTATGCTTACTCCCTCCTTTTCATTCCTTATAGTTTTGACAAGCTAGCTCGGAAATCGGGAACGGTCGGAGGCCCACTCACACTATCCGTATACCATCTTGGCATAATGGCTTGTATATTTTGAGTATGGCATGTATAGCATTATAATCATTTTGTATATATGGTCTTATGATATGGTTATTGAGTGGTATGGAAATGCTTGGTAATGATTAGCCATTGGAATGGCTAATCATGATCATATTTGGTGTTATGTATGTCAAATTGCTAGCTAATCCATGGAAACCATGAAATAGGTAAAATTTACCATAAAATAGATTCAGACAGCAGTAGAGATGAAAATTTGAAAAATCACTAAAAATAGTAGAAATGGAATTAAATAATGAATAAGTTATGGAATCGAAGCTTGATGAGTCTATTTTCATATGGAAGAAGCGAAACAGGTATATGATCTATATTTTATGAGATGTTTAAATTTTTGTGAAACAGGGCCAGAGCGATTTCTGAATCCCCTGTTCTGAATTTGGAAATTCACCATAAATTTTAAAAAGATAATTAGAAGTCATGCTTTATATGTACAGATTCCTTATTGAGTCTAGTTTTATTAGAAACAAAAGTCATAGTCATTTAAGCTCTGTACAGGGAGATATCTGATTCGTAATACATAGAGGTCAGAGTAGTCGAACCCTGAAACATGGGAGACTTTAACTAATAAACTGTACTAATTGGCCCAACCAAAAATTCTAGAAAAAAATTAGTAGATAGATATATGAGTCTAGTTTCAGGAAAAATTTACAGAATTGGATTTCGAGTTTCGGAACTCGAGATATGAATTTTTAAGAAACTATGACGCAGTTGGACAGCTTGTCCGAATTTGTTTAAGTGCTCAAATAAGTTTAGTAATGCCTCGTGCTCGACTCCGGCGACGGTCTCGGGGAAGGGGGCGTTATAATTTTAGTCAGTTATGTTTAAAATGTTACGTTTCAGTCACTTATGTTATTATTTTGTTACGAAGTGATCACTCTACCGTTAAGTTCCGTTATCTCTCTAACGGTAATCCTACGTGGCAGTCCAACTAGATTTTAAGTGCCAACTTGGATTTCTAAATACGATGAAAATAGATTTTTAATTAAAAAATTTATTAAAAATTTTAATTATTTTTTCTTATTGCTGATTTCAACTATTTTGATCTTAATAATAGTTTTTCCAATCAAATGAGAAAAAAAACCATTGGAAAAAAGAAGAGATGGAAGAAAAATTAAAAAGAGGACATGAATAGTTTTTTTAGTTAAGATTTAAGTTTAAAAAATTTAATTAATTAATTTTTTTAATTAAAAATCTATTTTCATCCCATTTAGAAATCCAAGTTGGCACTTAAAATCTAGTTGGACTGCCACGTAGGATTACCGTTAGAGAGATAACGAAACTTAACGGTAGAGTGATCACTTCGTAACAAAATAATAACATAAGTGACTGAAACGTAACATTTCAAACATAAGTGACTAAAATGTAACCTAAGGCAAACAAAAGTGACAAATTTTTTAAATTACCCTTCTTAATATTATTAAGAAATTATGAATTTTCATCAAATTAGGTTCTAAAATTCGAATTAAACAATAAAAAATTAATATCGATATCTTCAAAAATTAAAATGTATAACTTTTACTAAATATATTTACCACAATAAAAAAAATCACAAGTACTATGTTACCAAAAAATCAAATTCAATATATGGTGGAAATATATGTTTTTGAAAGGAAAAAGTGGTACATATGGGTAGGTTTATAAAAAGTAAGCAAATTTTATGATTTCGAGAAAAAGAAAAGAAAAAAGAAAGGTAGGTTTGATGATGGTTCATAGTTGGGTATTCTTTTAAGTGGAGAATTTTAGAAAATGTATTTTATAAAATAAATTATTATTTTAATATTGGACCTATTAATTATATTTTTTTCAGTAATTTGTATCTCATGACATTAAATTTAATCAAATATTTTGGTTATTAATATAGATTATTATTTGAGTTAATGTTTCAAACTTCGAATAAGACATTACGTGTTTAATTCTTTTGAATCTGCATAATAATATTATTGTTAATTGAGAATAAATAAAAATTTTTGTATTAGGGGACGAGATTAATGTGTAAATTTTTAAAGTAAAATTGTCAATTTTACTAACGTTTCAACAAATAACTTAAAGCGTATTTGAAGGAACGAGGTCAAGGCCATTTCCTTGGCTCTTAAGTTTACCCTTGTGCCAATTAAATTTGAATTAATACTTAATCAGTTAAATATTTATTTAAAATTATAAAAAATAAATTTATGATAAATATTAAATTATTTGTGAGTTAACATATAGATTAATCTTTTAAATACAACATTTAACAACAATATAATTCTTCTTCAAAGTAAATTAGATATAGCTAAATCAATTATTGAGCGAACATATGAAATAGTAGTTAAAATTTTATTAGACGTCTATTTGACATAGATTTAAACCGTGCAATTCATCTCCACTCCAATAATAAAAAATAAAAATAAAAATAATTAATAAAACTATTTTTTTAGTGAATTATAATAACAATTAAGACAAAACTACAAACGTGACTAGTGCAACTTAAATTCAAACCGCATTTAAAATAATAAACACTTTTAACCATCAGATCATCTTATATAGGATTCAACAAAATTATTTTTTAAACTTTACTTCTCTATTAGGTTAGATGCAAATTTCAAGTTGACCCTCTAGTCATCATGTGCGCCTATAACTTTTTATGGGTCACAACTCACAAATAAAATAAATAATTAATAATATATATATATATATATTTAATTTTTCAATTAGATTTAATGTAAATTTCAATTGAGTTGCCACCTAAGATGCATATAAACCCTTTAAATATCGTTTAAAAATAAAATAATAGATTTGAATTTAAAAATAAAAAATAATTAACACAATAATTTTTTTAAAATTTTTATAATAAGTTGGATATATGTCAACTTTTTAAGTTGATAACAAGAGTATTATGTTATAGTTGATAACGCATGAGAGTTTAAGTTTGATTATAAGTATCTTCATTTCACCTTTAATTATTAAATTATAATATATTTTTAATTTTTTAATATTATACAATCAAGAGAAATTACTCAAATAAAGACATACTATTTACTGTTTAAAAACTTTGAACCTACATAAATCATATGAATGAATAATCCTTCACCACCCAGAGTTATCATCATTATTTTCATTATTATTGTTGTTGTTGTGCATTCAAAGTCGAAGCGGGATTTGCCCAAAGGAGGGATGGGCTTTACTGCCCCAAAAAGAAAGATAAAAGTAGATTTAACCAGAATAAGTTCTTAGCCCACTTCTTGTACTCATTGCATCAATGATAAGGTTTCCACTCTATCAAATAACGGGCCACCAATGATTATCCCTATCTTTCTATTTCATCACTAAATCAATCATTTCATGCAAATAAGTTCAATGAATGAGCAGTTCCCCTCTTTAATTTTATAGTTGAGCCAATGAGTACTTCCCACAATTGGTAAAAATGAAATTTTTGAATTTAATCATGTTATGTGTGAGGGTTTAATCTGATTAGTTAATTTATAATCTGAATTGTTCTAATTCATAGTTTATTTATACAATCAATCCTCCCATTAGGCAGACTTTGAATTTGAAACTTTGAAACCTTTAGCCAATATGCTAGAGATAGTGTAGAGAAATTTTAAATTTTCTAAAATAATTTTTTATGATATTTAAAGTAATAGCTTTAATTGAATAATTATTTATGTGTCAAAGTTTAAGTCGTCAAATTCTTTGAGAAGATAATTGAACTTTTCGATAAATTCAAATCAAAATTTAAACTCTTTAAATTTTCAATTAATTGATCTTCTATATTTCCGTACCCACAATTACTTAAAAAGTAAACTCTAATGTGAAAAGCCATACATAAGACAAAATGAAAACTTCCTCGAGGAGGGTTGTTTAAACTTCTACATTTTAAGCCAAAAATTTTAAGCTCTCTAGATCCTTAAGTATAATTGCTAGATTACTCCTAATTTAGAATCCAAACACAAGTTATTTGAGTGCAATAAAAATATTCAAATAAAATACATTGCTTTGGGTTGTCAAGACGAAAAATTAGAGTGTTTCTTGGTTTGAATGTGGCCTTTTCATTAGTTTTGTAAGGTGTGTGATTGTACTTCGCTGCAGTGTAGTTGAGATTTCAGGGTGTTGGCTTTTGTATAACCTTTGTTCTACTAACCTTTCGATTAGTCTCCTATTTTGGGTTTTAATAGAAATTTTATTTTGGCTGAGAATTTTTTTTTGCAGAGTTTTCCGTTAGTATATGGGCATTAATGAATTTCAACAAGTATATATATATAACATAATTTATGAAAAAAAATTTATTCTCAATCATATATCTAAATTAATTAAATCCGAGATGGCATGATACAATTAGGTCTCATAAGGGATAGCCAATAGCTTACTTAAGGAGAATGTCTCCCATGACATCATCCCATTGCCCTATTTGGGTCCATCCCATTGCCCTATTTGGGTCAATTTGATCGAATCTGACTAAATTTTTCGAGCCATCTTCTCTTTTATTTAAATAAAAAATTGAGCTCGAATATTTAAGTAAATAATTAATTAAATAAATCTCAAAATTAATTATTAATGAAATTAATTAATTCTAATCAAATAATTTATACAATCCAATTCTAATTTTGATAAAATAATGATACCATTAATATATTAGAATATATGTGCATTCTCATTTAATTATATCATTACAAGGCAACTTATTTCAAGCTTTAGTCTATTGAACTTGTTGTATGTGTTACCTTTTTTTGGATATCCATGATTCTTTAATGTTAAATTTGTTCAGTTTTATCTCACGGTTGACATTGTATTGTCCATGGTGAAAAATGATCATTTGTCCTAGACAAATGACTCACAGTCATGTTTTGAAGAATTTCCATCCACTTCTCTTCCGAGATATCCTCTTTCCTTTGTAAGGCCTCCTCCTCTTTTAACGGGGAATAACCTTCGAAAAAGACCCGATAAGAAACCTTGTCTACCTTCCAAAAGTGCCCATGAAACCACACCATCAACAGTTGTGCACATCCAATAAACCGCCCCTCGCCTATCTTCCGACACGTGCTCAAGGATCTGAACGTCTCAGCCAATATCACTGGTACAGGTGTGATTCCCTTCTCAAGACAATCGAATAAGTCAATGACTGCCTCGTCCACGTGCCTCAAAGCCTTAGGAAAAATTACCAAGCATAGATGCTTTAGGCGAAGATATCAACCCTCTTTCTTTCATCTGGATGCGTTAAAATCAAATCTCCCAAGTTCTCCCAAGGGATACATTTACTATCTCCCTTTTGTTGAATCCGAGCAGTGACCCAAGGCTCACTCATCCCTGAAATGTTGATCAATTTCTTCACGAAACTCTGACCACAAAAAACCCGGGCATAAGTCTTTCTGACCTGAATTTTTGGACACCTGAGCAGAGTAGTGTATTCCTCCATGGTAGGTACCAAATCCACTTCTCCAAAAGTGAAACACTTGTAAGCAGAATTCCAAAACTGCACTATAACTTGGAACAGATGTTTATCCACTCTAATGTCTAGCAAGTAGGATATATCACCATAGTTTTGATAAAACAACTGCTTGGTCCCTTCATCCCAATTAGCCCAAATATCTCTCAACTCTTGCAGCTCATTCTGTGCTACATTGACGCGAGTGAATTCCTGCAACTCTGATATATATCCTTATGCCAAGCTATCCCCTTTCTCTGATTGTAGCTTTTCTGACCATGCACGAATGGCCGTATTATCCTCGACTTTACTAAGAAATTCATTCTCCATGTCAAACTTTCTAACTTAGTAATTGAATACGAATCAACACGTTCTTTAGTATGCAATGTCATGCAAAACACAATCAAAACAAAACACAGGTTAGTATCAAATGATAGTGATAAAATGCAAGCACATAAACGATAATTACAACGCATATACAGGTAAATACTAAGGCTTGACGCGGCTCCACCCAAAGATAGCTCCTAAGGTTCACTACATGTGGTTCGGTTCTAGAGATAAGGTACCCAAACCAGCAGATTCCTCAATCTTCACCCATTATAGGCTCATATAGATCGAGTTTGGTTTAGGGGGATACATTTCCCTATAACCATGCGGAGATGAAAATCTCACGAAATCATAGGTACGGATGTACCCCGGAAGCAATCCACTTGCCCATGCGGAGGTGAAAACCTCACGAAAGCATAGTTTCTTACTCCCACTTAGAAGGTGTGGCCATAGTGGTCATGCAATGCAATGTAATATTGTTCTACGAGACCTGAACCATAACAACCACACAAACAAATGCATTTGGAAGACACATGATTTTTAAAATAAATCTTCGATTTTTGATAAAAAGACAGGAAACAATCAATTCTATGGCTCAACTCTCTCGATCGATCCCCAGCGGAGTCGCCAAGCTGTCGAAACCATCTTTCAAAAATTTTAAATTTAATGAAAAAATGGGGAATCGACTTTTTGAAAATAAAACATGGAGTCGCCACCGACCTTTTTGTTTTGGTGTGATCGGATCACCTAAGAATTTGGTTATTTTAATAAAACATTTTTGTTTACTAAAACAACGATTTTGGTTTACGAACTTTTGAGAAAACAGGTTCGGGAGTCGGTTGCGCATGAGAAAGGATTAGCACCCTCACTACGCCCAAAATTGGTACCAAATCGATTAAATACTATCCTTATGTCTAAGATTTAAAAATATTTTGAAATGTGGTTCCCTTTTGATAACATTTGAATAACCCGAGTTGGTCATCAAAATCCTCTTGTTTCAGAGGAATATAGCATCACATCCAGCACGATAGGACATGATCCTTTATACTCTCGAAAACATGATAAATTTTAACTTCTAAAAATTTATAAGTTGAAAATTACAAAAGGATGCCTGATTATTTAGTTCAATGTAAAAGCGAAACCCAACACAGTAGGGCACGATTCCTAGAATTTCTAAACATGAGTGAAATTCTAAAGGGGATATTCGATTATTTTGAACCAACAGGAAATCGCAAGCCAGCACGATAGGGCACGATTCCCCGAATTGCCAAACATCAAACATCACATTCGTTTTATAGAATCTTTAAAGACATGGGTGAAATTCTAAAAGAATATTCGATTATTTTGAACGAACGGGAAATCGCAACCCAGCACGATAGGGCACGATTCCCGAATTGCCAAACATCGAGTATTACCTTCGTTTTAAAGAGTTTTTAGAAAACATGAATGAAATTCCAAAAGGACATTCGATTATTTTGAGCAAACGAGAAATTGCAACCCAGCACCTTAGGGCACGATTCCGCGAATTGCCAAATATCGAACATCGCCTTCGTTTTAAAGGATTTTTAGAAAACATGAATGATTAAAAAACTAGCTTAAAGCGCATTAATGCGTTTTGAAATAAGACGAAATTAATCATAAAAATTTGGATTTTATAAAACCATATTTCATATACCAAATGGAAAACAATGATAGGGGATAATGTACACACATAAGATACAATCAATTAACGAACTAACAATTAAGTATAACTAACCTAAAAATATAATCCGATTACAATCATGCACGGGAAATAATTGATATCATAATACAATGACGAAAATAATAATATAACAATTCAACACAACCAAAACAATACACACAATAATATGCCACAATAATATACATAGCATGATATAAAATAATCAATGCAAGATGTAGAAAAACAACGTAGCAATTAGAAGCTAATGTGCCATAACGATTTTAAAATAATAACGAATAAATGGACACATAATATATAGGTTGACAAATTTGTATAAAAAACTAGGAATAGATATATAATTTTTGAAATGGATATTATAGAATAAAAGTTTGAATCAAATTGCGTGTAAAATATTTTAGACACAAATTCATTTAAAAGTTGACAAAGTACATGCTAATTTAAATAATATATAATACAAAAGAATAATAAAGATATATGACAAGACATAATACACAAAATAGATTTATAAAACATATGTACATGCAAATTTATTGTAAAAAAATGAGATTAATAATAATACATATATAAATTTTAAGTTAGTCTAAAAATTATACATACCCTTATATCAAAACATTTAAATAATAGGCTATATAAAACACAAGAAGCAATATAATATAAAGATATATTCAAGAATAATAATTTTATAATTACAAAAAAATGAAGTTTCTAAAATTATTTCATATATACATAAAGAAAATACTTGACAAATCATAAAGTAAAAAATGTTTTTAAAATAGAAAAATCTATTAAAGTAATAAATGTATTAATATATATACATATAAATCTAAAAGTAAGTATATGTAAATTAACATAGAAATGATAATATGTATAGGTTTAATGATGTATGTAAATCAAATATATATACTAATATAAGTAAGTATAAAAATAATTTAAATTTTATGCAGAACATGTATACAAAACATGTTAGAATAATAAAAATATATGCTAAAATACATGGATAGAGTCAAAAGGAATTATATGTATGAATATAATATATATGTATATGTATAATAATATAAAGGAAATAAACATTTAAAGTATACATAATGTGATAATAACGTTACAAAAAAACAGACTTACAATAATGAAGAAACAATTACCAAAGTTATTTGAAATGTACAAATAAATAAATAAGAATAAAAAGGGCTATAAAATAAAAAGACTTAATTAAAATTAAACTAAAACAAAAGGGGTAATTTGAAAATAAATCAATAATGGTAAAAGGGACAATAGGTAATACACGTAGCTGTGTAGGGACTCAAACTGGAAATATTCCAGGCCTTCAAAACGCAACACACAAGCGCAGACTAAAATGCAAACGCGCGCAAATTATGGGGGAAATTTAAAAGAAAAAGAAATGCCAATATAAACTGATTTGAAAATGGGGCGAAAAGGGAAAGACTGATATTGCAAATAAACCCTCCCCGCGAAAACGCGCGGGTCCTAGGGGCAGCAAACCGGATCAGGTCGGGGCTCCACCAGAGGACGTCGTTTTTGAGCCATTGAAACAGGCTTAAAACGGTGTCGTATTTGACCCTTTAAAAGGGATAAAAATCAAATCATTCAGCCAAACCCTAGCCTCTCCCCCTTTTTTGTTGCCCAGTCGAGCCCCAAGTGCTCCTCTCGGCGCTAATGCGCTACCACGAACGGCGATTAGTGCTCTCAGACTCCAAAGGGGTGGTTTTTGGCCTTGAGACCCCGTTCAGACTTTGATTTCGACGAAGTGAGAGGAAAACGATGGCCGGCTCGCTAGGTAAACTCTTCTTTTCGTTTTTATTTTCTTATGCTCAAAGGTATATGCACAAAAACTAGGAAGAACGGAGCAGATTCAAAAAGAAGATAAATGAAGCCCTCGAAAATCACTTTTCTTTGCTTTTTTCTTTGTATTCAATGTGCGAATGGTCTGTTTGTGTGCGTATATCGCGTAAAAAAAAGAAGAATACATTTCTTTTAGCTTTATAGCATAAATCTCAAAAAATCAAAATAAAAAATACAGTTTTTCTCCTTCGTATTTGCTGTTGTGGTTTGTCTGTTTCTCTTGCAGGTACGGAGTACATGGCGCGCGTACGGAGGCTTGGGCGTGGCGTGGCTGCTGAGGCGCTGGCAACGTACGGAGGCGTTGTCTGGTTGCGGCGCAAGCATTAGGCTAGGGTTTTTCGCCTATTTGAAATTTTGGGCCACTTGGGCCTATTGCATTTGGGCTCGGGTTTGTTTATAAATGGGCTGATGGACTGTTAAAGGCTGGACTATTATAATGTTTTTTATTGCAATAATTTTGGTATTATGCTTGTACGGGCCCGGGCTAAATTGGCCTATTACAATACGAATGCTTGCTTCTCGAAATCCTGGGTAGAATCGTGCCCAAGAAAACCTGCGTGACAGAAAAAAATTAAAAATAACAGAATTAAAGATTTGATTTGGGAAAAAAACAGAATCTAAAGTTGACTGAAATTGTGATTATGGAAATAATAAAAATAATAAAGAGAGTTGAAGGAAAAGAAATTCTTATTGGTAGATTCCAGCCTCCAGTTATCTCATTTCGCCTTGGGTTCAATCCTCGGCTTTTAAATAACCCTTCTCAACTCAAGTAAGCCAGTTATAGTGGAAGAGGACGCCTGCGACCACCAGCTCCAAAGATTAGACTTACGATTTTTAGGGAACCTGACTCTAGCCAGTAACCTATGCTAGATCAACGCTTCTCAATGGCGAATCCCACGCCATTTTGTCTCTTTGGCTCGCCAACCTCTAACGCAGTAAGTTAACGATCGACTGTGCAATACAAAGCGGCCGCCTTTGCATATGCTGAAAAGCTTACTTCTTAAGGGTCATGGAAGGAAGCTTTAGCCCGTAGTGCGGAGAAACGATGAATACTTGGCGAGAAGGCTAAGTACGGATTCTAGGCCTCAAGAATCCTTTTTGGGGAATATTGACAACTTTCGGCTAGATAGGTTTTAGTGGCTCATGATAATAGTGGAAAAGGAAATAAATATAAAAATGGAAAAGGGAATTTTATGGAAAGAAAATATAAAGAAACAAAAGCCTAGACTTTTAGGGGGAGAGTGTTTACAGAAAAAGATGAACCCCCCAAATAGAGTCACTTCACCCTTTATTTATAGTGCTAGGGAGATAGTCTAATTGAACTTAAATTTTAAAAAGATAAATACATTTAATTAAAGATAATTAAAGATAATTAAAATAAAATCCTAAAATTTAAATAATCCTAATAATTATCTTAATATTAATAATCCTAATAAAAATAAAATGGAGTCTTATAAATAAAATATCTTCTTTTTGCGTTTTTAGTCCTTGTGTCTTCCATGCTCGCACTTTTGGCACAATCTTTTTCCTGTGTCACATATCAGCCTATTCTGTCTCCAAATTCGCGCTTTTGTCCCTTAATCTTACTTTTGCCTCCAAATCAGTCCCTAAAAGATAAAAAGACATAAATAGCTCAAATTAGTAGGATCAAGCTCAGAATAAACACATGATTAATAGATAAAAATACGTTATTCTAGAGCATTATCAATAGCCAATACAAGTGATCTCCCAAATTGGATTTATAAATGATATAATAATCCTAATATGGGTCATTTGCTCAATCTGACCCTATAGGCTATAAACCATTTAAATTATTTACTAATACACGATTTTTTCACATTACAATTCAACCAATAATACAACTTAATATTAATTAACTCTTAGATAATCAATAAATTAATATTTATTTATTCATTTTATTTTATATGTAAAAACTGTTAAAAACATCCATACAAAAAATATTAAAGTAATCATGTGAAAATTTTTATACAATTAACTTCAAAATTACAAGTAGCTAACGACGAAATATTTGCACCAAGGACATTGTTAGTGCACAAGTTACAATGTATCATGAGTGTGGAAACCAATGTCGGCACATCTCATGCCACATCAATGGATAGATTGTGCTATATGCAATTTCCGACAAAATTTTTTATTGATAATCCTTAAATCAGATACATAATATTTGAGATAAATAAAAATATTTTAGTGTAATTATTTAGAGGCGTTTAGTGTAAGGTTAATCAGGAGGTCCTTTGATTTTTTAGTGTAAAGAAAAATTTTGCTTATATGATTGTTTTTATGATGGATTTTATTATTGTGGAAGGATGATGGTACGAGTTTTGATTTTGGGTTCTCTAAATTTATTCTGTAAAATTACAGCATCTTTGGGGAAATGGAAAATTATTTGGGTTAAAGAGCTTAGAGTGTACAATAGAGTTAGATTTTTGAGGAATATCTTTTTATGTTTTTATTTCACCTTTGAATGATTTTTTTCTACTTTAAATTGGAATGATTATTTTTATTCGGGAAGAGCTCATATTATTTGTACTTGAGTTAGATTATAATTATTTAACTGTTAAATTAGATTGAGTTTAAATTATTTTTTTATTATGAAATATAGTAGTGAAATTCTTCTTTAGACAAAGCTTCGAAAACGTAAATTAAATCCAAGTTGCGTTAACATTTTCATGTATTTAATCTTTTTTTTTTATATTTGTTCATCAATGTATCATTTCGATATACCCACATTTCTTAGCACACCTCATTACCATTTCCAAATTTACAAACCCAAATCTTAACAGGATTAACCTGTATGTTTCTCTTAACCCAACTTAGGCAACAACAATCTAGCTGTTCAATATCCCTTTCGGGAATTAGCTCCATCTCCGTACACCACTTGGAAGATGAACGAATACTCAATGTTCAGAGTTACATTTCTCATCCTTCTTGTTTGAACTCTCTTTATTGCCTCCAAAGCTTCTTCATATGTTCTATTATCTCAAACATATTTGTTCTATTAAAAAAATTATAATTCAATTTTTGTAACATCATCCCTATATATATATATATAATAAATTATAGGTTTAATTCAAATATAATTTCAGTTTATTGAATTGTGTTTGATAGTCATTTGATAAAAATGGATCATCTTTGCTTTTGAAAAATATATTTTTGGGTGTGAATAGAAAGAGGCGTAAATGTATATCTCTTGTTTTTTTATTATAGGGATATGATCAAATTAGTTTTTTTTATTTAATAGATTAATTTAATCTTGTATTGTTTAAAATAATTAAATAAAGTCAACTAAGAACAGAGTTAACCTTTACTCTTTAAAAAATATAATTTATTGTTATATAATGTTAATATTTTTAAAGTTTTTATGGTTTATAAATGAAAATTTCTGTTTAGAATTAAACTGCAGTTGAAAAAAATAATTTCAAGCCTTTTTTATATAATAAATGTTAATTATGTTACAATTTAAACTTATTTAATTCTTTTTACAAGTATAAAAATTAAATTAATTCATTTAATAATAGAGGGACTAATTTAATATAATCCCTATAGCACAAGGACCTCCCTATTTAACCTATATATGTGTGTTAATTGACAACTTACTTTGTTTTGCCATGCATCCTACAAGCCCTTTTCGGCCTTTATTTCCTTTCATCACATTTGAGGATGCGTCTAACTTTTGATCATCTATATACATATAATACAATCAAGCCATGCCCATTATTAAGCCTTTAGTTTTTGTTGGTATTGTGTTTTCCTCATCTTTTTCGTACACTTATTCAAACTCTTCTTTTTCCTTTTTCTATCGTTTACCAATGACAATTAAAAGAAAAACAATAATGTATTAGAAATGTCTTAAAATCATTTTTCAAAATCTGCTTAATGTCTATATGTTTTGACTTTGATGTGCACATATTGGTATTGGAATAAAATACTATAGATTTATTTTCATAAAATAAATTATTTGGTCTTTCTATTCTATTCTCAATTCGTAGCCTAGTGATAAATTTATGTAGCCATATTCCAACTAAATAGGAATGTTGTGCGGAAGCGTGTAAAAGAGTAAAATTATTGTACTAAAAAATCACACTAAGTTCAATTCCCAGGAATGAGAGGTGGATCGCAAGGATCGCTTAAGTACCAGGTCTTTCCTAGTCAGAATATCCCTCAATCGTAATTTAATAGCACAATAAATCACTACAATCACACACACAATTCATGCAGAATAATACAATAAAGAACACAAGAATTTAACGAGGTTCAGCAAATTTTGCCTACGTCCTCGGGCACTACCAAATATATTTCACTCCAAAATACAAGTGAGAATTTACAAAGAGAGAGAGGGAGAAAACAATGCCTTAAGTAGAGAATGGCAAGTTTGAGATACAGAATGAGAGATGGTTATGCCTATTTATAGTTGAGGTTCAGGGATCAACTTGCAAAGTCACTTTACAATTAGGGACCATATATTGCAAATATCTCAGATTTTATTATGCCAATATCTCGATACCCATATCTTTGACTTTCCAATATTTGATACCCATATCTTTGACTTTCTATTATTTGATACCCATATCTTTGATTTTCCATAAATATGGATAATTCCCAATAATCTCCACCTTGAAGATTTGATTCGAGTAATCTTATCTTCACACAATTTTCTCTGCCTTTGTCAACAACACTTGATAGTGCCTTCTTCAACTGTTAAACATGCAGAATATTGATCAAGTTCAAACAATGTTCGAACTTGATTGTTGTTACCACATTGGTCATCATATCTGCGGGATTATCTGCAGTCTTAATCTTCTGAAGGTGAATTTTCCCCTCATCAATAATTTCCCGCACAAAGTGGAAACATACATCGATATGCTTTGTACGTGCATGATAGACTTGATTCTTTGCTAAATGAATAGCACTTTGACTATCACAATACACATTAATATGCTCCTGGACCAATCCCAAGGTTTTAACCATACCTTGTAACCAAATAGCTTCCTTTACAGCCTCTGTTACAGCCATGTATTCAGCTTCTGTGGTTGACAACGCAACTGTAGACTGCAGTGTAGACTTCCAACTTATTGGTCCTCCAGCAAGAGTAAACACATAACCAGTGGTTGATCTTCGTTTGTCCAAATCACCGGCATAATCAGAATCAACGTACCCAACAACACCTTTACCAAGTGTAGTATCCTGCTTGAATAGTAATCCAATATCCATGGTCTTATGAATATACCGTAGAATCCATTTCACAGCTTGCCAATGTCCTTTTCCAGGATTATGCATATACCTGCTCACTATACTAACTGCCTGTGAAATGTCGGGTCTTGTACACACCATTGCATACATCAAGCTACCTACTGCATTAGAATACGGAACTTGTAACATGTATTCTTGTTCCGTATTTGTCGAAGGAGATAGTTGTGCAGAAAGCTTGAAATGAGAAGCCAACGGGGTACTTACAGCTTTAGTCTGCTCGTTCATGCCAAACTTCTGTAGTATCTTCTTTAAATATTGCTTCTGAGATAAACTAACTCTGCCATGAGCTCTATCCCTACATATTTTCATGCCAAGGATCTTCTTAGCTTCACCTAGATCTTTCATCTCAAACTCAAGGTTGAGTTGAGTCTTCAATCTCTCAATTTCAACTTTACTCTTAGATGCTATCAACATATCATCAACTTATAAGAGCAAGTATACGAAAAATCCTTCTTGTAGCTTCTAAAATACACGCAATGATCAAATTTACTTCTTGTATACCTTTGCCCTTTCATGAACTGATCAAATCGCTTGTACCACTGCCTTGGAGATTGTTTCAATCCATAAAGCGACTTTGTCAGTTTGCAAACCCAATTTTCTTTATCAGCAACCTTGAATCCATCTGGCTGAGTCATATAGATTTCCTCTTCCAAATCACCATGTAAAAATGCGGTCTTCACATCGAGCTGAACTAGTTCAAGATCATATTGCGCAACCAAGGCTAGCAAAATCCGAATAGACGAATGCTTCACAACTGGAGAAAATACTTCATTGTAGTCTATTCCTTCTTTCTGAGCGTAACCCTTTGCTACCAATCTAGCCTTGTATCGAACTTCATTTTTATTAGGAAATCCTTCCTTCTTTGCATATACCCATTTGCATCCAATTGCCTTCTTTCCTTTAGGTAGTGTCACCAACTCCCAAGTCCTATTTTTATGAAGAGACTGCATTTCTTCATTCATAGCTTGCTTCCACTTTACACTATCAGAGTTACTTCTTGCTTCTGTGTAAGTAGAAGGAACATCATCATCTGCAATTGGAAGTGCATAGGCCACCATATCATCAAAGCGAGCAGGCATACGAATCTCTCTTCTTGGCCTTCTATATGCAATTGAATCATGTTGTTGTAGAAGTTCTTGGGTCGAAACTTCTTCATCATTTGTTCCTTCAATATTAGCTGGATCATCATTAACCTTTTCAAGCTCCACCTCCTGCAAAGTGCCACTGGTTGTGTTATCCTTTTGTGAATCATTGTTCTTCATCATGGTTGATTCATCAAAAGTCACATCTCTACTGAAAATTATTTTCCTTGTATCAGGACACCAGAGACAATATCCTTTTACTCCACCAGTTATACCCATGAATAATGCTTTCTTTGCTCTTGGGTCTAACTTAGATTCTTTTACATGATAATATGCAGTGGAACCAAAAATATGTAAAGAATCATAATCAATAGCAGGTTTACCAGCCCACCTCTCCATAGGAGTTTTTCCATTTATTGCAGCTGATGGCAACCGATTAATTAGATGGCACGCATATGTAACTGCCTCAGCCCAAAATTCTTTGCCCAATCCAGCATTAGACAACATACATCGAACTTTCTCCAGTATAGTCCGATTCATACGTTCTGCCACCCCATTCAATACCTTCATCGTGACATACTTGTAGAAATGGATCATTCTTGTACTCAGTACCATTGTCTGATCGAAGTCGTTTGACTTTTCGACCAGCCTGGGTCTCCACCATCTTCTTCCATTTCAGAAATACATCCAAAACTTCATTTTTCCTTTTCATTAGATACACCCATACTTTTCTTGAATAATCATCAACAAAAGTAACAAAATATGCATACCTCCCAAAGAAGCCACTTTAGTAGGTCCCCACACATCACTGTGAACGTAGTCCAGAATTTCTTTTGTATTGTGAATTGCTGAACCAAATTTTATCCTCGTCTGCTTGCCCAGAACACAATGTTCACAGAATTCCAATTTGCAAGAATTTGCACCTTTCAACAAGCCTTGCTTCGCCAAACTCTGCAAAGCTTTTTCACCAGCTTGTCCCAATCGCATATGCCATAACCTGGTAGCCTCTGAATCTGCATCTTTCGTAAAAGCTGTTGATGTTGATCCAATAACTGTACTTCCATTTAAATAGTACAGATTATTCCTTTTTGTGCCTTTCATCACCGTCAATACCCCAGCTACTACCTTTAGTAATCCATCTCTCAAAGTGATTGTGAGCCCTTTAGATTCTAGGACCCCTAATGAGATAAGATTTTTCTTCAACCTAGGTATGTAGCGAACATCTGTCAAGACTTGAATTGAGCCGTCGTGATTCTTCAATTGGATTGTACCTACTCCCATTGTCTTGCAAGCGCTATCATTGCCCATAAAAACAACTCCACCTTCTAGTTCTTTAAGACTAGAAAACCAGTCCTTATTAGGACACATATGGTAAGTACATCCCGAATCCAAAATCCACTCATCTGTATGACATGCCATTGCCATGCCAACCAAGCTAAAGTCTGACTCCTCATCATGCTCCGCTACACATGCATCAGAAATATCTTTACCCTTTTGTAACTTAGGACAATTCTTTTTCCAATGCCCTTTCTCACGACAAAAAGCACATTCATCTTTGGCAGGTCTCCCTTTGGACTTACTCCTTCTACCAGATTTGTTGCTGCGCGAACGACTTCTTATTGTTAAGACTTCTGTAGTTGTATCTCTGTGATCTTTCTTATCTTTCTTTCGAGTCTCAGATCTATACAACGCACTACAGACTGCATCAAATGTGATTGTATCCTTCCCATGAAGCAATGTGGTGGTAAGATGATCATATTCATCAGGAAGAGAATTCAACAACAGTAATGCCTTGTCTTCATCTTCAAATTTCTCATCCAAATTTAGCAAGTCTGCTAAAATTTTATTGAATGAGTTCACATGGTTATTCATCGACATACCGGGTGCATACGTGAATCGATAAAGTTTCTTTTTCATATAAAGCCTATTTTCAAGACTTTTTGTTAGAAACTTTTCTTCCAGTGTATCCCACAACTTCTTCGCTGATGTCTCCCTCATGACAGAGTACTTCTGCTCTTTGGCCAAACATAGGCAAATTGTTCCACATGCCTGTCTATTGATCTTGGCCCACTCCTTGTCATCCATCTTGTCAGGTTTTTCTTCAAGGGCTATATCCAGCTCTTGCTGACATAAGACATCCAGGATCTCACATTGCCACATACCAAAATTATTGGTACAATCAAATTTCTCTACTTCAAATTTCGCATTGGTCACAGTAGTCTTTGACGATGACTTTTCCATTTTTTTCTCCTCAATCCCAACTACAGTACGTGAACAGTGCTGTGAACGATCGTATTCCCCAAGTACGAATCTAGCTCTGATATCAATTGTTGTGCGGAAGCGTGTAAAAGAGTAAAATTATTGTACTAAAAAATCACACTAAGTTCAATTCCCAGGAATGAGAGGTGGATCGCAAGGATCGCTTAAGTACCAGGTCTTTCCTAGTCAGAATATCCCTCAATCGTAATTTAATAGCACAATAAATCACTACAATCACACACACAATTCATGCAGAATAATACAATAAAGAACACAAGAATTTAACGAGGTTCAGCAAATTTTGCCTACGTCCTCGGGCACTACCAAATATATTTCACTCCAAAATACAAGTGAGAATTTACAAAGAGAGAGAGAGAAAACAATGCCTTAAGTAGAGAATGGCAAGTTTGAGATACAGAATGAGAGATGGTTATGCCTATTTATAGTTGAGGTTCAGGGATCAACTTGCAAAGTCACTTTACAATTAGGGACCATATATTGCAAATATCTCAGATTTTATTATGCCAATATCTCGATACCCATATCTTTGACTTTCCAATATTTGATACCCATATCTTTGACTTTCCAATATTTGATACCCATATCTTTGACTTTCTATTATTTGATACCCATATCTTTGATTTTCCATAAATATGGATAATTCCCAATAAGGAATCTGTATACTCAACGACATTTAACTTATCAAACCTTTAATATGTGAGCATATAATGCTTTATCTTCTAAAGATGCCGCATGAATTGTTTGGCTACTTCCAATTGTCCATACCCAAATTATGCAAGTATCTATGGCCATACTTGAATTATGCAAGTATCTATATAACATCCCAACAATGTATGCAATATCTAAATACGTAGTCTTGAGCATACATCAAACTCTCCACTATTGTTGCATTGGATTCTTTTGCATTTTCTTGATCTCAAAATCATTTTTGAGGCATTGATCAAGATTGAATTTGTATCCTTTAGAAACAAGAGTGTCATGCAGTTTACAAACTTGCATGCCCAATTTCTTTAATACATTTTTTATATAGGCTCTTTGTGATAATCCTAGGATACCTCAAGAGTGATCCTAATGTATTTGAATAGTTCAGGACCATGATCTTAATGAGTAGCTTTTGCACATTTAACTTAATTTCTAATTAGCTTGTCATCAATTAGAAATAAAAGAGTTAATGGGCCGGAAAAAGTCTAGTTTCAAAAAAATTTCTAGGCTTGAACTCGTCCTGTCCAAACATTTTCAAATGGCACATTTTAGTGTTAAAAATAAAGAATTATTTTTTAAAAATTTAATTATAAATATATAAAAATTAATTTAAAATTATTTATATATTTGTATTAATTCTAAATAGTAAAACAGATCGGACCAGACAAGTCGTCCAACCCATAAACACCTTTAATTAGAAATTAGCTACTTACACATATTCAACCTACTTTATTTGATTACTAAATCTGAGTTAAAATTTTCTGATTAAAAATAATAGTATATATTTATTTTTATTTTATACACTTTATCCTTGAATTAGTGAAAATAATGCATTAAAAACAAAACGTTTTTTTCTAGATCTTGTGCTCTTTTTTCTCCTTTTGATGTGTGGAGGATATGACATGATCCATGAAAGATTGCATCATATTGAGAGAAACCAAAACATAAAACTTTGATCAAAGTGGTCTGGTCCAATATAGAAACTCAAATATGTGTAAGCAAATTAAAGTGTTTGAATCATTGGGCTATCTATTATCTTGCATTAATTGAACAATTTTTTTTAAAAAAAAGAGTTTTAAATAGATTAAAAGAGGAAGAAAAAAATAAGAAAAATATTTGAAATAGATAGGGTTAAGATGAGGTGATAGAATGTAAAGGCAATGGTCAATGGCCCCTTGTGTTTGATTTTTCATGGCGGTCTAAGCTTGAGAAAAAGCATATATTCTGCTTTTATAATACCTTTGTCTTCTTCTTAAGACACTCCTTTAAATCTTTCAAAAACTTTAGACACACTTTCAAGGGCTTTGTGAAAGTTTTTTTTGACTAAAAAAGTTTCAATAATGTTTAATTGTTGAAAGTGATTCTAATTGATTTCTTTGTATTTGCTAGTCAATTTTGTGTAGTCAATTCTTTTCTTATAGGGTCTTTAGAAAGTTTAAATCAAATCATAAATATATCAAAGGTTACGAGGTTTATATTGAAAATAAGAATGCAATGGAGAATATAGAATTAAAAAATATACATTTCTCAACTAATGAATTGATTCGCGTAATTATTTTTAATATTAAATACGTTATAAGTTCAAATTTTAATATCTAACGGTTACCTCTTAAATATGAATTTGAGATTGATAAATATGTTACGAAATATATATATATATATATAAAGAGAGAAAAGAATATTTGAATAAATTAATTTTATTAAAGATAATTTGTTGAAACAAAGTATACTTGTAAATAATAAATTTACTTATTGAGGATAGAGTTGAAAAATAGAAATTTTGAGGTGAAATTGTTGTCTATTGATGTAAAAATTTCAATTCAATTATTCATCGAGATTTCAATACTACTTAAAAAGTTAAATAATTTGTAAAGATGTCAATTAAAATTTTCTCCACAATTAAAGAGTTGTAAATTATAGAACCTCGTGTGTTGGCTTGATAGTCGGAATGTTTATCGCATTAAGTGTGATCTGGGTTCAAATCGCGCTAGTCACGTTGTGCTCCTTTTATAATTCATAAAAAAAAATTTATGTTATAAAGTGAAAAAGAATGATTAAACAAAAAAGACTTTAAAATCAAACAAAGAAGAAAGAAAACTTTAGTAACTTAAATTGTATGAATTGTGTGATCAGCTCCTTTTTCCATCCCATAAAGCAACTATTTATAGGACCTAGGGTCTCTAAACATTTCCTACCCATGCTTGAATATACATAATATATAAATATTCATTAATGCATGAATGAATGCAGATTTTAACAATCAGGAAAGTACATACAATCATTAATGCATTATATAATGTACTGCGACTACTCAACCGAGATTAAACAGCAAAAAGTATTCCACTTAACTCACGAGTTCATAGTTCAAATTACAACACAAGTTTGTAATTTGAGTTTAAAAATTTGTCATTAAAAAGAAATTTGAGATAAATTTCTCATTTATTTATTGATGAATGCATGGATGAGATAAAATCAGGAGCCAATTTTCCTTATTGGTTGATGAAAGAATCTTGTCAAGGATGTATTCAATTTTGGTTTTAGCAAATGTATACAATGTTTAATCAACTAGCTAGGAGAAAAAAAATGATAATCTTGATGATGCTCGTTCATTGGAGGCCTATAAAATTTGCGCATGAAATTTAAGAGCCTATAAAATCGACTTTGAAGTCGACATTTTGATTAAAGAAATAAGTGCAAATTTAGGAATACTTTTAAGAGTGTATTTGGGACAAAAAATATTTTTGTAACAAAAGTATTCCTAAACAAGTTACTTTTTGAGAGAAAAAGTGATTCTCTCAAGTTAAAAATTGACTCAAAAGCACTTTTTTCAGAAGTTGAAAATTTTAGCTTTTTCCTAAAAATAGGCCTAAGAAGAAATTCTTAACAGTTTCCGTATATAAGCCTCCAAGCCATGTTTTCTAAGACATCTTCAAAGTGGAATAACTTAGGAATCCTTCTAATCCCTTAAATTCATGTTTCTATACTTAGGAGAGCATTTGGGCGAAAAAGGGGCCAAAATCAGAGTTTTCAAGATCCATACGGCCTGAGCATTTTTCATACGAGCTGGTGATAAACCGTAATATATACATATTTTTACCTCATGCTTGGCATATTTATGAATTATTTTCCTTGGTTTTAGTGAATTTGATGCTCCTAATCCTTTAATTTCATGTTTTATACTCAGGAGAGCTTAGAATAATAAAAAGAGCAAGAAACGGGCCAAAAACGGACAAATTAAGCTTAAAACAGTGTTTCACACCGCCTAGGCACGCCCACACGGGTAAACCACAAGCCCGTGTGGGGCACACGAGCAGACCACACACCCGTGTGTCATTGCTGTGTCGATTAGAAACCAATTCAGAATTACACACGGCTTGAGCACTTGCACACGGGCAGGGCACACGGCCGTGTCCCTGTCGAGCCCAAGTCTAGTTCTACTCGGAAAAGGCCACTTTTGAGGGGTTTGAAGCATTTTAAAGCCTATACAAACACTCTAGAAGAGGATTAAAGGGGAGACAGAGAGTTGGAGGTAGAAAATATTCGAGAATAGCCATCGGAATCACCTAGGAGACAGGATTTACATCAAGACTGAAGATTTCCATCCAATTTCCTAGAAGTTCTTTGGGTTTTTTATGTTTTGTTATTTTCTAAACTTTGAGATGTTTTCCTTTATTATTATGAACTAAACTTCCTAAATACCTAAGGGAGATGAAACCTAAGACGAATCTTATTACTCTTTGATTTATATGATAAATATTTGTTCTTATTCTTAATTGTGAGTTTTAATCCTTGTTTTAATATTCCAGGATATTAATTCAAGTTTTTGGTGTGCTTATTCAGTGGAGGAAAAGTCCATGTTTAAGAGTAGATCATTCATAATTAAGTAGAGTTGCATGCAATCCTAGAGATAGGACGACATAAATCTGTCGGATTAGAGTCAAATCTAATAAGGGAATCCATAGATTGAGTTAATGCGACAATAGGGGTTTTAATTAGAAAGAGATTTCAATTAATCAACCTAGAGTCAGTTGTTTTTAGTATCGAAAGGAATATTAACATAAATCAGGGATTTCTACGGAATAAGTCAAGTGAATAAATTGTCTAAATCAAAGGTAATAAGTGAAGTCTAGGTGGATTCTTTCTTGGGTATTGTCTTCTCCATTGGTTTTTCTAAAGTATTTTCCAACTTTCATCTCTTTCGTAATCTTAGAAAATTAGTTTAATTTAAAAACACCCTTTAATTCTTAGGCTAGATAATAAAAAGATAGTAATTACTAGTACTTTTAGTCCTCGTGGATACGATATTTTCGGTCTTACCATAACTATACTACTGTTCGATAGGTGCGCTTGCCTTAAGTTAGATTTTTAGTCAGTTTAGCGATAATCAAGTTTTTGGTGCTGTTGTCGGGGGCTAAGATATTAGGAACGCTTAATTTTTATTACTTTAGTCATTTTTTTATTTTTATCGCAATTTTATCTTATTTTTAATTTTGCTTAAATTACTAAATTTTCTTTTATTTACTTCTGGAAGGTTTTTATAGTTTATTACTAGAAGAAACCTGTAAGGACCTCTACTTTTTGATAGTGAGATCGAAAGCACAGCTCGCAGAAACCGAAGAGAAATAAGGCGGAGCCTACGATACATAGAGGAAGGGCAAGAAGACGATATTCAAACCGCAACCGAGGAGATGACTGATAATCAAAATAATCTGTTACCTCATGTGGTTACTACAAACCCAGTAAATCAGGATCCTGCTCCTCGTACTATGTATGATTATGCTAAACCTACTTTAACAGGAACTGAATTGAGTATAGTTAGGCCTGCTGTTGCTGCAAATAATTTTGAACTGAAACCTAACACAATTCAAATGATACAATAGTTTGTTCAGTTTGATGGTTTGTAGGACGAGGATCCAAACACTTATTTAGTAAATTTTCTGGAATTCTGCGACACTTTTAAGATCAAAGGGCATTTTTGACAATGCCATTTGCCTTCGGTTGTTCCTATTCTCATTGAGGAACAAAGCTAAACAGTGGTTAAACTCATTACCACGAGGGTCAATCACTACTTGGGAACAAATAACCGAAAAAGTTTTACTTAAATATTTTCCGCCGGCTAAAATGGCTAAATTAAGGAATGATATCTTTTCTTTTGTGTAGATGGATTTAAAAACTCTTTATGATGCATGAGAGAGATACAATAACCTATTAAGAAGGTGCCCTCACCATGGGTTACCTCTATTGTTGCAGGTTCAGACTTTTTACAATGGTGTAAACCCCTCAACAAGGCAACTTATTGACGCAGCCGCCGGTAGAACGTTAAACAATAAAACACCTGAAGAGGCTAAAGAATTTATTGAAGAGATGTCACTAAATAACTATCAGTGGCAAGTCATTAGAATGAAGCCAACAAAAACTGTTGGTGTTTTCAACCTCGACGCGGTTACTATGCTATCTATCCAGGTAGAACTTTTAAATAAAAAGATAGACGGTTTGTATAGTTCTACTCAGGTACATCCAGTGATGAGCCGTGATTCAAGTGGATGAGGAGTACACAACACAGATTATTCATCCTTCAACCCCAGCACCAAGGAGGAACAAAGTCCACTATATGGGTAATAATAATTCTAGACCTCAAATTAACCCGTATAGTAACACTTACAATGCAGGTTGGAGGAACCATCCCAATTTCTCTTGGGGTGGTCCAGGAAATCAAAGACCACAACATCCTCCAGGTTTTCAACAACCACCTTACTAGCAGGAAAAGAAGCCGAACCTTGAAGAGATGCTAACGAAATTCATCGCGGTATCCAAAACATGTTTCCAAAACACCGAGACAACTCTTAAAAATCAGCAAGCATCAATTCAAAGGCTTGAGAATCAAATAGGCCAGTTGGCAAAGATGATTTCTGAACAACCACAAGGTAACTTGTCGAGTAATACTGAAACTAACCCAAGGGAGTAACTTAAGGCGATTACTGTTCGAGATGAAGAAGGGTTAGTTGAACCTGAACCAGAACCGAGGTAAGGATTTGTGGTAAATAAACGTAAAGATGAGGTGGACCATAGTAAGCAAAAACCGACAGATAGAGAATATAAACCTCGTGTGCCATAACCTAGTGTGACAAGGAAATATCACTTGGACGAGCAATTTGGTAAATTTCTTAAATTATTAAAGAAATTACATATTAACTTACCGTTTATTGAAGCTCTTTCGGGAATGCCAAACGTAGTTAAATTTTTAAAAGAGCTTTTAGCAAATAAGTGGAAGTTGGATGATGCGTCGCATGTGGAGTTGAACGTAGTTTGCTCAGCCATTCTACAGAATAAACTACCCAACAAGTTGAAGGATCCAGAGAGTTTTATGATTCATTGCTTAATTGGTAGTTTAAACGTTAACAATGCTTTGGCTAATTTAGGGGCAAGTATTAATGTCATGCCCTATAAAATGTTTAAACAACTCGGTCTTAGGAAACCCAAACAAACTAGGATAAGCATTCAATTAGCAAATAAAACAATTAGATTTATTAGAGGTATTATTGAAGACGTACTTGTCAAAATTGATAAATTTATATTCCCAATTGATTTTGTTATTCTAGACATAGAAGAGGATAGTAACATGCTTTTAATTTTAAGAAGACCCTTTTTAGCAACTGCTAGAACTATCATTGATGTTGGCACAGGTGAATTGATACTTCGTGTAGGTGATGATACGATTAAGCTTCATGCTCGTGATTCTGCAAAAATATCTAGTAATCGAGACAATTGTTTAAGTTCTATTCACTTGAATAATATTACAACTCAAACTTCTTTGCAGGACTCCCCTAGGAAGAATGTGATGGAGCCTCATTCTAACCCATACAACAAAAACAGAGCGAATCACGAAGAACGAAGGCTTCAGATCGATGAACTAGACTAATGGCGAACCTATGTCAAGGAGAAACCAAAAGCACACGATGAATCAAAGCGACACCTCGATGAGCGTGATGATGAAACGACGAAATTTAAGGTTGGGGATAAAGTATTGTTAGATGATAAGGACCCCCGAATTGCTACTTCAGAGCTTAATACAAACGGAGCAACTCCCTTCACGATACTGAATATTTTCTCATACGGTACAGTCGAGGTAAATCATTCTAAATTCGACACCTTTAAGGTAAATATTACTCGAATTAAACGTTATGTGGATAATAGAATTGATAGTGAGAAAGAGGAGTCTCGACTCCGTGATCCGCCGTAATCACACGAAATTGAGGTAAGTCGAGCTTAGACTCTAAATAAGTGCTTCTCGGGAGGCAACCCGAGCACTAACACCACTAATTAGTTTATTTTAGTTATTTTTACTGTTTTTTGTGCAGGTACAGTGGCCCACATGCCTGGACACATGGGCGTGCCCTTGGCCGTGTAGAAACAGAGTTAAAAATTCCCCAAATATCGAGCCACATGACCATGAATTCGATCTACACGGCCTGGACACACGGGCGTGTCCTAGGCATTGTGAAAACTGGAGCTAAATTTTCAAATTTTAAATAATTCAGGGAGCCACACGGGCAAGGCACACGGCCGTGTGTTCGAACACACGGGCATGTGAAGCACTACACGGGCGTGGGAGAAGCAAAGGACATGACACACGGCTGTGCGACGAGGCCGTGTGATGATTAGACATTCAACTTTCGCAACAAGCACGGGCTAAACTCGAGCCACACGGGCATGTGACACGACCGTGTGGCCTAACAAGGGTCTCACATAGTCATGCCCCTTTTAAACCCTCCAAACCATAATTTTTATTTTCTTCTTCTTCTTCCCCAAAATATCCCAACCCTAGCCGCTGACTATCACCAGCACTCCCATCGACAGCTACTGTCACTCGCATCAAGACCCAAACTAACCCTATCTTCACCCTCAACCCCGTCCGTCCCCTATCCGGCGCGCATACCCTTTCCCCTTTCTTTCTTTTTCCCTTTCACCCTCAACTTTTTTCGTGTCGTATGGCCCGGCCCCCACGCCCGTGTTCCCTCTTCTAACCGACCTAACCTCACCCTCCTTCACGCTGCACGACCTAGCGCCCATGCCCGTGCCCTCCCGTTTACCACCGTTGACCACCATACACCCTATCGATTAGCCATTCCACCATTGTTTTTCCTTTATTTATTTCATTTATTTTTATTCTTAAATTTTATTTTTCACTTTATTTCTATTCCGATCTTTATTTATTTTTGTTTATTTTCTTTCATTTCTGCTTATTATTTTGATTTGGAGTTGGTTTTGGTAATTTCTATGTTGATGAATACTAGTTTAGGTTAGTTATTCTTATTATTTTAACTCTATTGCTACTATTATTCCCTTTTATTTCATTATTAAAACTCCATGTTTAGTTCATTATTTTAGTCATATCTGTCTCTTGCTAATGCGTTTAGTATATTGGCTTATTACTCATATTTTAATGTTCGTTGCATCGTCCTTTTAGATCTTTTGTCATTTGATTTTTCACTTTTGAATTTTGCACATTTTTAATACGGATATATGGTTTTAGGAATGGATTACTATAATGAATTCTTTGGATTCTATGTCAATGCTGAAATTTTTTTCTTATTAATCCTTTCTTCTAATTTTGTAGGCTTATAATGACAAACACAAGAGGCAAGAAAATTGTTGTTCCCGCTTCGAAAAAGCGAAAGGGTCCTGGCACAACCTCCTCGAGCACCTTGACTAAAGCCCGTCACCCGCTACTTCGGTTCTCCTCCAGCCTACAGAATGACCTGTTTCAGCTTCTACAAGTACGACTATTGGAAGTGGGCCGATGTATTGACTGGGTCGCTTTGGAGCAGGTCCAACTTGCTCACCTTGTTCATTTCCATCTCGATACTGCCTCGTGGGATCGGTTTTTTTCAATTATCGAGCCTATCTATTCAGATCTAACATTGGAGTTCTGCACTACTTTCCACCTACAGCACATGATGAATACACATGACGAGGCTGGTACTATTGTTTTTAGACTTGGTAGACTTGTTAGGCATATGAGTGTACCCGAGTTTAAAGCTACTTTGGGCTTCTACACGGAGGAGTTTATAGCTTCAGAGAATTTTCTACAGCTTCACCATCACATATACTATTCGTCATCTTGCTGTTGGATAGACCTTATGGCAAGCACGGTTCCCTATGACACAAGTCGCTCGAATGTGACTTCTCTCCCTCCAGCCCTACACTACATTCATGCCATCTTGGTTCACACTTTGACTGGGAGGAGAGAGAGCACCGGAGTAGTTAGCACCACCGACGCGTACTTCCTGTAGAGCATGGCGACTGACCATGTATCTGACTTGGCATATTTTATCGCCCTTGCCTTTCGCCACTAGACGGATCGCCATAGGAGGGGCTCCATCTGTCTTGGCCCTTATGTAACTCGCCTCGCTCGACACTTCGGCCTCTTCGACACTCCAGAGATGTCATCGACACTCACATTAGTCAGCCAGATGTCTCCTCAAGGAATTTCCAGCATGATCCACATGAGGATGATAGAGCGGCGTCGTGGAGTCGACCTCCCTCAGTACAGACTCGTCCACCTTGCTGACCAAGATGAGCCAAAAGACATTATCGACGATGTCCCTCCCCCTCACGAGGACCCACCCCCACCACCACCATCGTGTCACCGACCTCCTGTTGCCATTTTGACAGATTTATCCGAGCGATTTACTCGCTCTGAGCAGCAGTGCTTTGATCGATTCGACAGCATCGATGCCACTCGTAGACAAATTTGCCAACACCTCAACATCTTTCTTTCGACACCGTCGACCCACGAGGCATCTGATGATAAGGACCTTTGAGTCCTTATATTTTACTATTATTTTTATTTTATTTTGTCTCTTATTTATTTTTGAAGACTTATGTTTTATATTTTAAACTCTACTTATCTTTATGATTATTATCGACTTATCCCTTAATTCTCTTCCAAAATGGTGTTTATTTTATTATTAGTAACTCAGAATCATGCCTTTCATTTACCTTATCTACAATTCTCACTCTCGCTACTCCAAGGATCTCATCCAAATATTCAGGGCAGTTTCGCTTCTCTCCCTTTCTTCTGATATTATACTTATATTCTTATTATTTATTTTTTTACATTGAGGACAATGTACATCTTAAGTGTGGGGAGGTTATTTATATGATTATTAGAAATCCCTGAATTTTTATCTTGTTCTCAAATAATTTTCTCATATCATTATTAGAGTAAAATTTTGATTGATTTATGATTTTTATTAATGTCTTTTTAAATTAAATCATAGGTAACTATGCATTAATTGTTTAAACTTTAAGACATTAGAGAATCAAGTATGATAAGTTGAAATTTTTAAGAAGTAAAATTACTAGGTTGTTTCCCTCAATTGAAGTATTATCTTGAAGTTTTGAATTTACAGGATTGACATCAAATACCCATAATTTTCGTGAGATTTTGAGCCTTTTAGAGCATATATCTTTCTTGCTCATTGATTTTATTGGTTATGAGTGTGTCAACATTGATTTGTTATTTTAGAACTTGCATCAATTATACATGTCGAGACCACACCTTTGATTTGATATACTAAAATGATAAAGGCACTTAGGTTTTAACCCATTTACCCCATAAAAAGCCTACCCTCATAATTAACCCTTAATGAACCCATTTGAGCTTAACAAATAATTTTTTTTAAAAAAATTTACCCTAAATTTTAACCCCTATATCATACTTTTTGATTCGTTGAGAATTTTTCCTATATTATTAATTTCCTTTTTGTCGAGATTTGATTTGATTAATTGCCTAACTATGTTCTTTCATTCGAATTGTATACTTCTCTCTCATATTTGTTCTTATTCTTAAAAAAAACCATACATACATACATATTAGTATTAATTCTTTGTTTTTGAGCTTAAGTATTTAATTTCATATTCTGAGAAGAAGTTCATGTTTATTCAATTGATGTTAGTTACTTTTCCAGTTAGGTAATTTATCAATTTAATCTTGATTCTAACTGTCTTTTTCAGCCTGTATCCACACCTTTAACCCAAAGCCACGTTACAACCCTTCAAAGACCTTTTGATTTGTGTATCATCTCATTTATAGTGGCGGAGATTTGATTTTCATGCAAGCCTATGGTAATAACTTTTCATGTTTGACTAATGAGTGCTTAATCATTGAACCTTAAACATATTGAGTGATTTGAGTGAACCTCTAGTGAGGATGTCAACCATTGTCAATTTGGAATTAAAGATAATTATTTAGATAAAGGGGGATGCCTATAATTTTATGATTAAAATGCTCAATTTTGACTATTTGAAACTTTAATGTTCTTTTAGTTAAATTTTTAATATATGATTGCTTGTGGATTATTTTGAAACATTGTAAATGAGAATTATAAGTTGAGAAGAATTTATTTTAATTGTGAGTTGAGAATTTTGCTTGAGGACAAGCAAATGCTTAAGTGTGGGGATATTTGATAAATCGTAATATATACATATTTTTACGCCATGCTTAGCATATTTATGAATGATTTTTTCTTGGTTTTAGTGAATTTGATGCTCCTAATCTTTTAATTTCATATTTTATACTCAGGAGAGCTTAGAATGGCAAAAAGAGCAAGAAACGGGCCAAAAACGGACAAATTGAGCTTAAAATAGTGTTTCACACGGCCTAGGCACGTCCACACGGGTAAACCACACGCTCGTGTGAGGCACACAGGTAAACTACACGCCCGTGTGTCACGGCCGTGTCGACTAGAAACCAATTCAGAATTACACACGGCTTGAGCACTTGCACACGGGCGGGGCACACGGCCGTGTCCCTATCGAGCCCAAGTCTAGTTCTACTCAGAAAATGCCACTTTTGAGGGTTTTGAAGCATTCTAAAGACTATATAAACACCTTAGAAGAGGATTAAATGGGAGACAGAGAGTTGGAGGAAGAAAATATTCGAGAATAGCCATCAGAATCACCTCGGAGACAGGATTTACATCAAAACTGAATATTTCCATCCAATTTCCTAGAAGTTCTTTGGGTTTCTTTATGTTTTGTTTTTTTTCTAAACTTTGAGATGTTTACCTTTATTATTATGGACTAAACTCCCTAAATACCTAAAAAAGATGAAACCTAAGACGAATCTTATTACTCTTTGATTTATGTGATAAATATTTGTTATTATTCTTAATTGTGAGTTTTAATCCTTGTTTTAACATTCCAAGATATTAATTCAGGTTTTTGATGTGCTTATTCAGTGGAGGAAAAGTCCTTGTTTAGTAGTAGATCATTCATAATTAAGCGGAGTTGCATGCAATCCTAGAGATAGGACGAAATAAATCTACCGGATTAGAGTCAAATCTAATAAGAGAATCCATAAATCGAGTTAATGCGACAATAGGGGTTTTAATTAGAAAGAGATTTCAATTAATCAACCTAGAGTCAGTTGTTTTTAGTCTCAAAAGGGATATTAACATAAATCAGTGATTTCTACGGAATAAGTCAAGTGAATAAATCGTCTAAGTCAAAACTAATAGGTGAAGTCTATGTGGATTCTTTCTTGGGTATTGTCTTCTCCATTGGTTTTTCTAAAGTATTTTCCAACTTTCATCTTTGTCGTAATCTTAGAAAATTAGTTTAGTTTTAAAACATCTTTTAATTCTTAGGCTAGATAATAAAAAGATAGTAATTACTAGTACTTTTAGTCCTCGTGGATACGATATTTTCGGTCTTACCATAACTATACTACTGTTCGATAGGTGCACTTGCCTTAAGTCGGATTTTTAGTCAGTTTAGCGACCATCAGCTGGGCATAAGCCCATGTGATCCACACGGGCAGGCCACACGCCTATGTGCCAGCCCGTGTCGATATCACTCCCTATTTCCCAAACACGCGAAAAAAGCTAATTTTTAGGGTTTCTGAACATTTATAAATACATACTAGAAGAAGATCAAAGGGGCACACAGAGTAGAAAGCAGAAATTACTAAAAAAGTCGTTGGAATCATCTCGGAAGAAGATCCACTTCAAGATTGAAAATCTCCATTCAAATTTCTCTCGAAATTTATTTGGGTTTTTTGTCTTGTTTTTTTTTTTCTAAATTTGAGATGTTTTCCTTTTACATTATGAACTAAACTCCCTAAATACCTAAGGGGGATGAAACCTACGATGGATTTTATTATTTAATTATCTGAATTACATGATAAATACTTGTTCTTGTTCTTAATTATGTGTTCTTAATCCTTGCCTTAATATTTTCAAGATATTAATCCAAGTTTGATGTGCTTATTCAATGGATAAAAAGTCCCTGTTTAAGAGTAGATCTAGCATAATTGAGTGGAGTTGATTGCAATCCTAGAAATAGGACGACATAAATCTGCCAAATTAGAGTCAAATCTAATAGGGAAATTCATAGATCGAGTTAATGCGACGATAGGGGTTTTAATTAGAAAGAGATTTTAATTAATTAACCTAGAGTCAGTTGTTCGTAGTCTCGAAAGAGATATTAACATAATTTAGGGATTTCTACGGATCAAGACAAGTGAATAAATCATTTGTTTCAGAGTCAGAATAATAAATGAAGTCTAGGTAGATTCTTTCCAGGGTATTATCTCTCTCATTGGTTTTCTTAAGTATTTTCCCAATTTGATCTCTGTCGTGTTCATAGTTAATTAGTTTAATTTTAGATTAAAACACCTCCTTTAATTATTAGGCTAAATAATAGAAAGATGGTTATTACTAGTACTTTTAGTCCTTGTGGATACGATATTTCGAATTCACCGTAGCTATACTACTATTCGATAGGTGTGCTTGCCTTCGTCGAAAGTTTCGTGAACCAGTACCTACCTTCAAGGTTATTATAAAAAAGTTATTCCCAAAAAAAGTTGTTCCCAAAGGTGCTCATGTAAGGAACAATATTCCCCAAAACTACTATTGATTGGACAATTAGTAACCAAAAATAAGTATCTAAGCCCCTCCCAAAAATTATAATTCAACTTAAGTCATTTTAACCCAATAATTTTAGCCTTTGGTTCCATTAGTTAAATGGTAAAGTCCATGTTTAGCCTAATTCAATTTAGTTTCTTTTAAACCCTTAGTTAAAGGAAGATTGCCTTTTTGGCTCCTCAAATTAATAATTCAATTTATGTTATTTTAACACAATTTTTAGCTTTGACACTCCAAAATTTTCTAATTATCTCTTAGCCACCCAATACAAATTTTTCTCCATTGACCAATAATTGTTCAACCCAGACTTGAAAATGATTTGAATAAAAAATTACTCAACCCAAAATAATTTGAATTTAAATTATCCAAACTTAAAATGACCCTACTAAAAAAAATTCGACTAATAAACCTAGATGACATGAACCTAAAATATTTCAAGCTTGAAATGACCTAAAATCGAAACAACCTCAAATTCAAAGCAACTCAAACTCAAAATAATATAAACTCAACTAACCAGAATATGTTAAATCTTGAAATAATTGGACTTACATTGTCCCAACTTAAAATCAACCTAAACAGCCAAATAGAAGAAAACAATCCCAAGAGTTCTAATTATAAATATGGAAAGTTTGGAGCACAAATATAGCAATGAGGAAGTTTGTAATTACCCATAGGGACTTAAAAAGGAATGAGAGTTCATTTTTAACACCTTTACTATATCTATTTTTTCTTTTGATTTCTGTTTTATTCTCACTTACGGAAAGAGACATCTGCGTATGATTCATCCTTTCAAAAAATAAAATAAAATTCTAAAGCTATAAATATCTCTATGGGCACAACAATGGTCACCCATGCTCAATTTATTCTCAATAATGTTGACCTATATTAACTCAAGGTAATTAAAGGTTTAATTATTAACTAAGTGACCACCTTTTAAAAAAAAGATTCATCATGAAAACGAGAAGCAGCTTTTATGAAATAATTCTTGGAAGATAGTGAAACTATGAAGTAAGCAAAAGCTAAAAAGTATCACAAAAGAAAAGAAAGAAAAGGAAGCCCTAAAAGAAAGGGTTTTGTTTTATCAAAGAAAGTAGGGATAAATAAATAAAGGTGCAAGATGGGGTGGGCGTGCTCCAAGAGAGAGTTAAAAAGGAAAAAGATAAAGCAAAAAAATAAAAATAAAAAAAGAGAAAGAGGAAAGCAAAGTGAAGCTTAGGTCAATAAGGTAATGCCCATACTCTCTGTCTCATCACACATTCTCTCCCATTATACATATACATCTAACATTTTTTTTTTTGGAAATCAGGTTATTCACCATAAGTAATAGTGGTTAATCCCCTTGTCTTTAGTGCTCTTCGAAAAAATAAATAATTGACTATAAAATATATTCTATTTACATGAGTGGAGACCAAAGCCTCAACCACATGATTAAGGGATAATATGAACAACCACCACGCCACATATTATGATTTACACCAACATTTAAATACTAAATAAACAAGATTGCTTATAGTTTATTTTTTGAAGTTACAATCGTTCCAATAGAATTAATTATTACATGTATTAAACAAAATATATAACCAACTTAGCAGCTAACTAAATTCAAACTAATTAATTAAACAGAATAAATTTAAAAAGAACCCATGCATCTACATATAATGTGATTCAAACATGAGACGTCAAAATTTTCTAACATCTTAATTTTCTTTCCCAAACAACAAAAGTCTTTTATTAAAGAAAAAAAGATAAACATACCTATCACATTATTAAAGGCAGCGTTTGGTCATCAATTATCGCATTACATAAAGCCTTAATTTTGCTATTGAATCAAAACCTCATTGATGATTACTTATCATTTCTAACACTTTTACCATACATATAAAAAATAATACAAGTCCACATATATATATACATACATACATACATATTGGTGTCGTAGAATCATAAGATGGTGTCCATTGTTAAGTAATTACTTTAATGAATACATGTACAAAAAAGAGAGAGAAGAGGAGGGGATTCAAATGATTTAAAAGACAGCTGAAAAAGAAAAATTGGAATGGTGTGGAAAAAGAAGGTTATAGCATAAATATTGTGTATCACATAGGGGTTAAAATTGTTCGGAATCTAGGGTTATTGGGATTGTTTTTGTTTGCCGCCGTCGCCTATGTATGGGAAGAAAAAAGAGATGATTAAAATGAACTAAAAACTTATTCTCAAACAAAAATGAGCTAAAAACTAAAATACATATTTGTATGTGTATGCTTGTAATCTATGGAAACATTTTTTTTTTGGAGTGAATGCCATTATTTTCGGAAATAATTAGACAATTATTGGTGTACGTTAGTCTTTGTACTTTTTGAATTTTAAAGTTTAATTTTTTATTTTTATTTTTAAAAATTTAACTTATCTATTTATTTATTTTGAAAATTAAATTCCAATTGATAATATCATGAATGGATTTCAATAAATTTGAATACTCAATGTTTTTGTTTAAAAATTAAAGTCAAATTGATTACACATTTAAATTTAAAAGAAATTAGTTAAAAATACTATAATTGTATTTTAATTTTTAAATAAATAAATAGGAGAATTAAATTCTTGAAATTAGAAATAAAGAAATTAAATTTCAAATTCCAAAAGGTACAACAATTGTGAGGATAATAAATTTTTTTGGTCGAAACCAATGTATTTATTATCGATAGCAATAATTAATTCTCACCGTAAGTGCTATCCGAAGAGGTAAATAGTTCGCCATAAAATATGGCCTATTTTGATAAGTGAGGATTAAACCTTTAACCATATGATTGAGAGACAAGGTAAATAATCATCACCCCACACCTCAATATTTGAATAACAAATATATCAATATGTATATATCATAAATATGAATGATATAAAATTAAATATTATATATTAATGAATGCATTAATATATGATATATTATGAGTGAAAAATTTTAATATTATAAATATGATTCAAATACTGCACATATCATTTTTTTAAATATTTAAGGGTGATTTGAATAGACGGTGCGTTTATTTACAGTTAATGTAAAAATAACGGTGGTAGTGAGATTAGATTCTGTAATGATATTATAGCGTAAAATAAAAAATAAGCTAAATGCACCACATTACATCTCACCATCTCACCATTCATCCAAACTCATCTTTAAAATTTTCATTATTTTAAAGAAGTATATATACCTTATTTAACCCTATTTATGAAGTGTTTAAACTCCATGAAATAATTTTAATTAATTTAAATATATCAATATGTATATACAATACAATATAGCCCATATCTCCCATATCGATGTATAATTAAATTATAAAAAAGACAGCTTTCATTAGGAGAGAAGGCACTACAAAGAGATTGCTGATCAAATTGGACTTGAAGTACCACAAAAAAAACACCATGAATTAATGGTAGTGAGAAATAAAAATGTTAAAACCCACCACCAACATCGGGGCTACCAAAGTTCAAACCATAACTTGATGTTTAATATTTAATTATATTTTTAGGTGACCAATCCCAATGCAAAGAAGCACAAGATATGAGTTAAAAGTGTCTCCATCATAATCTATAATATAAGGTTAATTCCATAAGGGGTTATGAGATTTTAAATTATTTCTTAATTAATCTAATATCAATTTGGATTTGGGTTTTAAATGATAGTTGGAATCTAATTTGAAGTTTATTTAAAATATATACACCAAATTTTAAATATATGTATGCTTACAATATATAGACAATTTAATTCTAATATGTTCAGAAAAAAAATGGTGTCATTTAAATTTAGAATGAGTATTTCTTTTATTTTTAATACGTTAAATGTAATATATATATATGTTTAAATTTTGATTCATGTGCTTTTTATACATTTTATATTAAGTCGGAGCTAATATTTAACATCTTAAGCTGGTGATTAGACTAATGAATAAACCTAGTTAATTTAATATTGATATTTTTAAGATTTAATAAAATAATTTTCAAGTTTATAGAATAATTTAAAATTTAGTATAATGAAATTAACCTAGAAACGAAACCAAGAGGGCAAGGCCTTGGCCCCCTGGTCAAAAGGGAAAATATTATTAATACTCCCTCTCAAGTATTAATTGTTCACTTTAATTATTTAAACAAATGGAAAATTTTATAATTTTGACTTCTCTTAAAAATTAATTATATGATCTAAGCTCTTTTAGAATATATATTTTTAATTTCAACGCCTCAATTTTAAAACTTTATCTCGACACCTCTAAATAAAATTTCTGACTTCATCCTTGATTAACCCTATACATAGAAATATTTTAGAGTCTGGGTAGAGGCTAGTAGAGGCCACATCCCCTAAAATAGAAATTTAACTTTTAGCCATTTATAATTTATAAAATTTAAATTAATATACAGTAAATTTATACTTTAACACCCAAAAATGAAAAAAGTTGATTTAATCCTTTAAAAATTATAAAAATATACAACTTAATTCCGACCTCTCCAGAATTTGCCCGAGTCTATTGCTGATTTATAAATAGTTAAGAATAGAAGCTATATACATATATATACATATATATATATATAAACACACACATAAGAGGGTCTTTAAAAGTCTTGGGATCAAAGGCAGTGTAGAGGAAGTATTAATCATCTTCCTGCTTTGTAATTGCAGCGAGTAGTACTGCAATAAAAGCATTCAGTCATAGCTGCAAAAAGAGTTAGTTAGCCTGAAAAAAAAAAGAAAAAAGAAAATCAAATAATTAAAGTTAGAGAGAGATAGTGATAAAGGTGAGGAGAATGGATTATTCATCGTTCTTTTGAAGAAAACCAAATATGCGGGTGTCACCTCATGTGTGTTCCTTTGATTATAGCTGAGAATTCAACAAAGCTCTTTTGTTTGAGTATATTTTCTTTTAATTACTCAACATTGGGATTTTCAAGCCTTTAATCATGGAATCTGAAAATGTCCATCATCAACATCAGCTTCACCATTATAATCAGCTTCTCGTTGGGTCTTCTTCATCTTCTTTACCTTGCTATGGAGTTTCAAGCAGTCCCCATTCTTGGACCCCTACTAATACTTTGTAAGTCCCCTCCCCTCCATTTATTTATTTTTAATTAAGCTTCTTAATTAACCTTTTTTTTTTTTGCAGTAATACCAGTGAGTTCAATAATAATGGAGCTCTGTTGCAACCATGGACTAACCATGAAGGAACCTTCAACAACCCGTCTCAGCACAAACTAATGCTCAAAACAGTATCTTCTAGTTTCCCAATGTTATCACAAAGCTCTGAATTTTACCCCAATACCCATAATTTACCTCCTTTACCTACTAAAGGGAGTTTCAGCCATATATACCCTAGTATAAACATTTCAAACTTGAACCAAGCTAGTTCCATGGAAGCCTTTGATCTCTTAAGCCCTTCAAGACTTACCAAAAACAGTAGCTTTAAGCATTATTCTTCAGATGATCACCATCTTAATCTTGCTTCTTTTGGTCATTCTCACCAACAATTTCAGTTGTCTAATCAAAGGCTAGCTTGTAATAATAGCCCTAGTAAAGTAAGTGCTCTTGCTCTTAAGCAATCACTTCATGCAATTTTTTTTGTAGGTATAGTTGAACAAATCTTGATTACAGATATAATGATAAGCATGAATATATGATTTAATCAAATACTTTTGATAAAGTTGAAGACCTTTTTATTATTGTTGTTATTGTTCTTTATTGAAATTGCTTTTTCATGAATTTTTTTTTTTTTTTACTCTTTGGATTTCAAAGATATCATCTTCCTTCAACACTGAAACACTAGAGGCAAAAAGATCAGGCAATATATTAAAGGAAGCAAAGGCATCAACAGCAACCAAGAAATCTCGTTTGGAGTCACGTGCATGTCCTCTCTTTAAGGTGAGACCATGCATAATGGAAGCCAGAAAATTGCTTATGACGGTCAGATATGAATCATAAATTTTTGAAGAGTTAAAAATGTAATTTTATAATTATATTAACTTATAATTTTATAAATTTATTGGCTAATCATTTGCCTTTTTGCATCAAATCAGGTTAGGAAAGAGAAATTGGGAGATAGAATTGCAGCTCTCCAACATTTGGTTGCTCCCTATGGCAAGGTAAAAATTTTTGGGTGCTTAAAAGATTAATTACTAATTAAGTTCTAATTATAGTTTTAGTCCTTCTATTATGTTAAAATTGTGGTGTGGGAAATTTATAACAGACAGATACAGCGTCCGTACTAATGGAGGCTATTGGATACATCAAATTCCTTCAGAATCAAGTTGAGGTACTCCCATTTTCCCAAACATTCTCCTTGAATCTTTCATATATTTTTTAATAATAAATATTCTATAACATATTTATTAAAATATTTCCTCAAAAAGAGACCCATGCCCCTATTGGACTGTTATGGGTGCAAAGCTAAGCTAGCCTCAACTAATTGATACTTTAAATTAAACCCTAATCACTCTAGTCTAGCAAACAAAACTAGGGTTTCTCCCTAGTGTTCTTTAATTAGATGATTTATATATAGGGTTAATTAAATTAACTCCAAAGTCCCCAAATCATTATCAATATTGTATCAATCAAGTCACTTTTATTATTTAGTCATTAGCTTGGGAGTTAAGTTCTAGTTCAGATACGATGTAGAGCAAATCAAAATGGATGAATTCAATTTTAAATACGTTTGTACCTAATGTATGAACCAATTTATATCTAAAATGATTTTAAAGGAAAAAAATAGTATCATTCAAATTTATTAGGACTATTTTTTTAAGATTCCTATGCAATAGGTACATGCGTTAAAATTTGATCCTCACATGTTTTAAATATATTCAATGTTTGAGATCATATTTGAGTTCATATTTAGCACCTAAATTAGCAGCTGGACTGACTAAAAAACCTGATGATGTAATATTAATATTTCGATGGCTGAATAGTATATTTTGAAGTTGTAGCCCCTAATAACTCTAGTATAGCAAACAAAATAAGGTTTCTTCCAAGGGTTCATTTATTAGATGTTTTATCTAAAGGATTATAAATTGATTCCAAATTTAAAAAAAAATTATTTGAGTCTTGAATATCAATATTGTAATTAATAAATGTTGAGTATAGAGGTAAGAGACAATACACTTCTAAGAAGAGAATTTAGATTTGTATCCTAGAGACAATATTATTAGGAGAAACAGTCACAAACCTTGAAAGGATTAGTTTTCATAAACCATAAAAATGGAGATGAAAGATACTTTTGGTTATACCAAAAATAAATATATCAACATTGTATCAATAAAGTCTTTTTGTTCACCTAGTTTGTAACTTGGGAATTAAATTCTAACTTGAATATGACATGGAGCATGTTTAGAACACGTGAATCAAATTTATATACCTAATATATGAAAACTTTGTATCTAACGTGTTTTTTAAAGAAAAAAATAGTATCATTAAAATTTATGAATGCCATTTATTAACGCATTAGATCCAAGATGCCTATGCAATCATATACGTTAAAATTTGATCCACGAGTTCAAAATATGCTCAACATCATATTCGAGTTGACATTTAATGTCTAAGCTAGTAATTGGATGATAGAAAGACTTTGGTTTATACGATATTTTGAGAATTTAATTAGAACATTTTAAAATTTGGACAATTTAAAATTTGATTCATAATTTAGAGCATCTAGTGTAATTAACCCTATATTTTGTGTTACTCTTATATACAAAGTCTTTTCACCATTGTTTTTTTTAACAACAATCCCATAAGAGTTGTAATGTAGGAGCTGTATAGCTATTAGCTTTAACCACATGGAAGTTTTGTTTCTTTGGATTCTTATATTCTCTAGTTTTTATAGTTTTCTTTTTATCTTTTGGAACAACATAAAAATGAAAAAGAAAAAAAAACCATTAAAGTTAACTTTCCATGAACTAAGAGAATTTTGTAAGAAATTCAGTATTATTCGATTATAAATAATTTTGTAAGAATTCAGTGAAAAATATATATATTTTTTTGCAGACATTAAGTGTTCCATATATGAAGTCGTCTCGTAATAGAACATCTAGATCCAAACATGGGGTAAGAGAAAAAAAAATTCAATCTAATTGCCAAAGGAAAATAGCCCTTTGGAATAACTTATTTTCTTACCTTGAAAATGTTTGTAATGATCATGTTTATAGGGTTCAATGATGGAGATGGGAAACGAAGAAGAAACAAGGCAAGATCTTAAAAGCCGAGGTCTATGTCTAGTACCATTGTCATGCATGTCTTATTTGACCACCGACAACGGCGGAGGCGGCAGCAGTGGTAGCTTTTGGCCACCGCCCAACTTTAGTAGAGGAATTTAACGAACAATTAAGAGACATTAAAACCTTGGGATAGATGATAAAATACTAATTTATTTTTGTAAGCCCATATGCCGACTTTACTAGTTAGGAGGGATAATTCATAAAAGCTTACCTTTTTTTTTCTATACAATATTTAAAATTACCGATATTTCTTTCTCAATCTTTAAATAAGAAAATAAATACGTTTTAACATACTTCTGATAACAATGTCGATGCCAATTAAACTAAGACTCAATCAACAAACCTACCTTAATTTTAAATCTACTTTAATTTTAAATGAAAATTTTTTATCAAATCTTATAAGTACAAAATCTCCAAGATGGGCCATGCTCAATCCATTAACAATATTAATTCTTGTAATTTTTTTTAAAATTTAGGTGTTAAAGTTATATAGTTTGTACTTTGAAAAACATTTTTAACTGTTTAAATCAGTGAAACAATACCACACAACTTTCAAGATAAATTTCAATTCAAACTCATGTTTGTATAACAATATAGTGAATTTTGTGTATCCAATGTTAGGACTGTAAAACTCTAATATAAAATTGTAAATTGTAAATTAGGATCTGTAATGTCAGACTGTTAAGAACAAAAATTAGATGCAGAAGTATACTTGAATTAATCTATTTCTTGAAATCTTAGAATCTTATGATTTCGATATTCTAAATTAGAAGAGGTGGCTCTCTCTTTTCTAAAGATGAGATGTCAAAAAAGTTAGTATGTGTAATTTGGGGATCATAACCCTAATATAAAACTTTTGCACATTAGCCTTAATTTCTAATCAGCCCCCATCAATCAGAAATTAGTTATTAGAGTATCTATACATATTTGACTAATACTTTATTTAATAACTAAAGTACAATAAGCATTAACCAAATTAGATTAATTTTAATTTGGGCTAACATTTTATAATAGTAAATAATAACATGTAATTATTCTTATTATATATGTGATGTCCATGTTTTTTCCAACAATCTCCTACTTGAGCCACATATATATAATAATTGCTCTATCATTACATGCCATTATATAATCTTATGAGATCAAAACTTTACTATCATATCTAAAAGGTATTCTAAACAATCTTGTCCATTAATTATGTCAATATAGAACCAAGACGACTTTCGCTACATATATCGTAACTAAATCTATCTCTGATCATGTATATTAATACAACCAAATGACGTAGATCAAGTATGGATGTGTAGCATAGAAATTGCATGCAATGTGATCTAAACATATATATTTTCAATTGGTCCTCCTTAACCTTAGCGAGATCAAACTTTACCAAAATCAGAGTGTGAATAAACTAAATAAGTCTTATTTTTGTATAAAATAACTCATAAAAAAGTTTAAAATTACAAACTCCCACTAAAATTGAATATCCTGAAATGACATTAGACCAATATGAGTAGCGTGCTCATAAAAACCTTGGGTGGTAGCCCCTTAGTAAGCAGATCCACAATCATGGAGTTTGTTTCAATATTCTTTATAGACACCTGACCACTCTAAACTCTTACTTTGACAACCAGGAATTTAAAGTATATGTGCTTAAACTTTAATGTGCTCCTACAGTTATTGGAATAAAGGACTACAATTTGTTCTCACAATTTGCACCTTAGTAGCAAAATTTTGCATCCATATTCCATAAAATCATATTCTTTTTTTTTTGTGCTTCACTCGATATGTTCTGTTGTAAAAAAAAAACAGAACAGGATTCAAAAGTTTAACATTACAACATTCCAAAAGAAAACACATTCAATCACTAATAGACCTACGTTTACATCAAAGCAATAGCTCACCACCAAGCTTTAAACATTTCCTCACGATTTATACCTACAATCTCCAAGGAATATGCCATTTTGTTTCCATTCTTTTCTGCCATCGAAAAAGCAACATTTCCTACCTTCTCAATGTCTCTTTCATTACCTGCGAAAGTTGCTTGAAGAGACCATGGTCTCATCGACTTATTTGCACACTAATAAAACACCACTACTTGCTTGAAGATACCATAAAATCAGATTCTGTACATCTTACGATCTCTAATTCATCAGACCTCCAATATGTGAGCATGTAATATTTTTTGAAGAAAATGTATAAATCGTTTGGTTGATTTCCAACGATCCATACCCAAATTGCTCAAATATTTGCACAACATCCCAACAATGTACGCAATATCTGAATGCGTACAAACTTGAATATACTTTAGACTTCTCACTATTAAAATATAGGGAATCTTATGCGTTTCCGTAATCTAAAAATTAATGTTTTTTGCAAATTTTTTTACATTTTTTTTGTAATAATATTATTAATTTATCTAATTTCATTCCAATTATTGTATTTTTTTAAAAAATTAGTTTTATAATTTATATATTTTTTCTAGATTTTATATATATTTCTAAATTTTAATATAATTATTTCCATTATTTGTATTTTTAAATGTGTACGTACATATAATAAAAGAAAATATTTATTTTTTTACATAAAGCCACCATGTGGTACTTTGTGATTGACTGTTAAATATTTTTTTAACATCTGTAAAAAATAGACTTAAAAAATATAACAGAAACATACTTTAGATATTAATTGAGAAATAATTGATACTTCAAATATTAAATTGAGAAAAAAAAATTAAATACTAAAGTGAAAAAATAAATATACTTCAATGAACAAATCGTAAATTAAGCCTTACTAAAAAAACATAAGACTGATTTAACATCTAATCAAAGGAATCAACACTTAAAGAACATCCAACGAAAAAGATTCCCACGTTTCATATTAACTTTGTCCCTTTTCCTAAAAACCAAATATATAAACAAATCCAAATATTCACATCATCAAACAAAATTGATAAAAAGAATAATAATAAAAAACTCATATCCATTAAAAAACAGAATTAGCATATTGGCCCCAATGTTTTAGCAACATTAGCATATTAGCCCCAATGTTTTTAGCAACTTTATGAGCATTTAAAATAATAATAATAATAAAGTTCAAGCTAATTTATGCAATTTTCCAGAAATAAAGAACTTAAGGATTTTTAATTAACAACTCAATCGCATGAAGATATTTTTAATCAAATATCAAGAAACAAAACTTTTATTAATAGGAATACTAAATCAATATTTTAAATTCATAAAACTGTAAAGCATAATAGAAAATCAATTCGTCCTCAAAGATTGGACATGAGAAGGTTTGGATGCCATTTGTTAGAATCGTAAAACTCTGATATAAAACTTAAAACTGTAAAGCAGGATCTATAATGTCGAATCACCAATAACAAAAACTAGATGTAGAAGCATACCTAAATCCATCAATTTCTTGAAATCTTTGAATCTTGTGGTTTTGATATTCTAAATTAGCACACAAGTAATTTAGAGAATGTGACTCTCTCTTTTCTGAAGATAGGATATCCGGAGAATTACATATGTGTAATTTGAGAACCATAACTCTAATATACAACTTTTGCATATTGACCTTAATTTATAATCAATCCATCTCCGAATAGGAAATAGTTATTAGAGCATCTACACATATTTGACTCGTACTTTATTTAATAACTTAAGCCCAATAAACATAAAATCAAATTAGATCACTTTTAATTTGGACTAACATCTTATGATAATAAAAAAATAACATGTAATTATTCTTATTATATATGTGATGTCCATATTTTTTCCAACACTGAATAGATTGACTAGGCCATTCATTTGACAATATTAATCTATGTTTTCTAATTATTATTTGTCTCATATGTGATTGTCTTTAATAGTAAATTTTTATTCTCGCATTTTTCTTGCAGTTGTATTTGAATCTAAATACATTGCGAATTAGTGGTTTTAATCTCTCATGTATGGTGCTTAATTTCACTGCTATGATAATTAATTTCATCATCATTACTATTTTTAATCTCATTAAAATCAATCTCACTATTTTTACAAGTAGATTTTTTTCTCCTTCTTAATTTTTCATTTTTTTGAAAGGTTTTTAGAATTAAATTAGTGGTTGAACCAATCAAGTTGCCGGTTATACGGTCCGACCAGTTCGATTAATTTTTTTTTGCTCAGTCGATATAAAAAACAAAGAAAGAAAGACGATGGAAAACACCAACCTCTCTCAAAGACCGAAAGGATAGAAAAACTCCTAAGAGTAATCTTTCACTCTAAAAAACACTCAACCTGAAACAATCAACATCCATTCAAACAAAAACTAATGTACGCAGCAAACAATAATCACCTCCAGACTTTAAAAAAACAAAGGACTCCTTATCCTGCTTTTGCCAGAGCATCAACCAAGGATTCTGCAATATCCACGGTTTATCATTTCTTTCCAACTACCACTTCAAAGCAACACACAAACTATATTAATTAACTAGCGGGACTTTCACCTGCTAATCATACCACTAAACAGCGCCAAAGCTGTTATATTAGCTATTAGCTCAGCCATATCCGGTCTTGTAGCCACAATCTATACAAATAACAAAGCACAAGCCACTTTTTTCCATTTCTCAATGCCCCTCAAACAAAATACATGTTTTATGAAAAAATGCAGATTTGGATTCGTCTTCTTGTAATCAGGACCTCTGTATATTTTGACACCAAACCGATTCACGGAACTTGAAAACTTCCCACAGCACCATATTCAACCCTACTAAACAAAGACCTTGACACGAACCAGCCATTATACTACCAGTAAAAACCAATCCCTTCTACTCCTCTCAATGTTTGGCCCAACCTAGTGAACTTCATTCCCATCAGAAGAACTCCACCAGCATCCATTCCTCGATGAAGATATTGAACACCCTTGATCCATTCACCAACCCCGCGCCACTACTCCTTTCACTCTAGTTTCTTACTGTACTAGTCACCTAACCACTTACCATCCACAACATCGCGTCTCTTAAAAATGGGATAATTACCTACATGAAAACCACCCCAATCCCATATTATAATTACACCTCCAAACTCCCTTCCGCAGCCGAAAAACAAAATTAAAAGAATTATCACTCCGTACATTCCTAAAAACAACTCGATTAAATAATTCATTAAATTTGTTTAAAAAATAAAAATAAAAATCTGGTTTGATCGGTTTTTAATCCTATCCAATTAATCTGTACCAATTTTTAAATTAATTAATCTAATATCTTAGTTCGAATCAATATTCCATCCGATTCTCAATTTAACTTGTTGAACTAACCGATATGGTCCAGACAACAATCACTTTCCCCTAATCGTTATTGATTGAGGGTCTACGTTGTTTTTTGTGATTTGGGCTGTTTTGGGAGTTGGGGTTAAGGTGTGTTTTAGGACCCAACAATGTTTTTGGTTCAATACTTGCAAAAATCTAAAAGAAACATCATATCAAATTTAAAAGAAAAAAAGTCCTAATAATCATGAACAAAATTAAAATGTAAAAGCTACAAAATTTACACGGACAAAAAATTTGATATCTATTAAATAAAATCTTTAATTGAAAAGGTAAACTATTTAGTTGGTCAATTAATTTTTAGGGTATTTTTATTTGTCATTTAAAATGAATTTTTTTCAATTTCGTCCTTTAATTTTTAGAAAATTATCCAATCATTAAATTAAAAATATGTTTCAATAGAATACATTAAAAACTAGAAGAATAATATTTTTTTTATATTGATTAAAACAACTCATAAGGAATCCATTGTATATTGTGTTAAGATTATAATTAGATCCAAAAAATAATTATAATTAGAAGAAAGTTGGTGCATCATATATGCTATTTTAAAATTTCACTCAAATCACCAATTAAGTCTTAATTTGGTTAGTATTGATATTGTTGCTAGTCTAAGAGGACGTGGGTTTGAGTATGCTGGAGAGCGTTTATCCTCTTATTCAAGGGTTGAGATGAGTTATGCTTATTTCTAAGCATTCTATCAACTTAAAAACTCTAAACTTTGATATTAATGTTAGAATTTAAATTCAAACCATATTTTAAATGAGATTCGAGCTCATTTGTTAAACATAAAATATTTATCTAAATTATAAATTCTCTCAAATATATGATCGGACTTTAAATTAAGACAAATAACTCAAATCTTACATAATTATAATAAAATAAAAATATTTTAGTATACAATGGAATGATTTGACATTATATGAATTGTGAGATATTTTGAAGCAAAGGCTGCCAGTTAGATATTTTCATTTTTGCAAGTATGATGAGTTGCCTTATCCGGTTCGTATGAGAAAAACAGTATGCACGTGGCGCTCATCTGAAATCTAAGATATTTTCGACCGCCGGCATCGTTATCGGTTGGAAATAAGACGGCTAGAGTTGATGTTAAGATTATCTAATTCTTTTTTGTACAATTTATATAATATTATATGATTTTAAAAACCAAAAAATTAATTTATAAATATTATATTTAGAATGGTATTCATCGTTTTAGGTATGGCCTGAATTTGAGTCGCACTAATTGTGTTTGTTATTCGAGTTTTACCCTGTTATTATAATTCACCAAAAAAACACTAAACTTAATTTATGATCATATATTTCTTTTTTGTAAAACTTAAATATCTTATTTTTATGAACAACAAAAATCATTTAAAAATCAATCATGTCAAAATCAAAATGAATTGGTTGATGGAGTCATCAATTTAATCGATGATATATAATTAAAAATAATACAAATCATGACAAAAATAAAAATTGAAACTAGTGGTTTAATTGATTGAGGGAATTTTTGGATGGCCATTTATTTTCAGTGCGGTATACTTAATTTTATTTTTATCTTACGTTATAATATCTAATCTTATTGTTATTACTGTTTTTAAACTAACTGCAAATATACACACTATCCATTTAAAGATACCCTAACTCAATTATATTTTTTTAAGAGCTAATTTTGAAGTTATATGGAAAATGGCTTTAAAACTTTTTATAATGATTAGATCAAGTATGCATGTTTGAGAAATCATGATTTGGAACTGTTTTAATTTTATGGTTGCAGTATCAATTTCAAAAGGATCTCCTATATATTGCATACCAAAAGTATCTATTTTACCAAATTCAAATTTCCTACTTCTCACTTGTTTCATATATGCTTTTAATTTCTTTTTCTTTGAAAAATGATAAGAATATATATATATGAAGAATAATTCACTTATATTGGTATAAAATTTAATGAGTTTTACACTATTTCGTAATTTTTTATATGATTAATATTTTAACAATTCAACAGTTAAATTTATCAATATACTTGTATTTGTTATAAATGTAAAATTTTGAATTGATCTAATATCTCTATCGTATCAATTTGAAATATTATTTATATTAATAAATATTTAAAGATTGGAATTTTTTTATTTTACATAAAATGAATAGTTCTAAATTTTTAATTTATATCAAACTTGACGTGCATGATCTATATAAATAGCGCATAAAATATAACGATTAAAATATTATATTGTTAGCTGTATAAAAAATTATGAAAAAGTGTAAAATCAATTAAATATTACATTGATATAAGTGTATCTCTCATACGTAAAATTTATTATTATTATTTAATTTGGATTTTTAGAATATAGTATAGATCATAATTGAAGCATTGATTGTGCTAGTCCTAATGCTTAAATTTAAGTTCCATCATGTAGCATTGATTGTGTTAGTCCTAATGCTTTAATTTAAGTTCCATCATGATTGAAAGCTTTCATCAATCTGGTCTCAATTTAATTAAAAATTTATTAGAAATTTCATTCATTTTATAAATAATAAACATTATTATGAGAGTATTCTTGTCGTTTTATAATTTATGTAAAATTTAAAAAAATGTATATGATGAAATTTGATCCTAAAATACTATGATTTTTAATATATTAACTTTACAATTTGAACAAACCTCGATTATTTGTATATTATATTTTTATAAATATATTTATTATATAATTTCTTCTCACAAGGAGTTGTACCATAAGTTTTCTAAATTTTTTCTGATTATGCCTTACCTCAATTTGCACCGTTGTTATTGCAATTACTAAACGAACATAGATTCAAATACATTTAAACACGTATTTTCTTCTAATTTAGTATAAAAAATCCTTTAAATTTTCCTTTAATTTTATTTGAAAAAATTAAATAATATAAATCTATCAACATCCACTAAAATATCTTTTCTTTTACACAGCAAAATATTACTAGATATTTTTTGCTTTTCTTTTTTATTATGTAAATCATGTTCATTAACAAAAATATTAGAGGAAAATATTTTTGCATTTTTTTGGGTCTTAATCAAGTGATATTTAATCTATTATTTTATTTTAAAAATATTTTTTTTCGATAAACACTAGTTGAGTTAAATTAAAGCTCGATCTATTTTAAGTAAGATCTCGAATTTAAATCTTATAAATAAAAAAATAATATTAAAATTTTTTTATCACTATTTAAATATTCAACCAAACTCGAATTTAATTTTAAAAAATCCAATATAATTACTGAATCCTGAGAAAAAAAAATATGTTTATTCACATTCATGCCGAAATTATGAGATTCAATTTTTCATTGATCGCAACCAAAAGCTAAATTATTGCTGAACCTATGGCTATGGACCAGCTTGAAAGGTTGGCAAAGCATGTTTAGAGAAAATAAATATAAATAAATAGTGCTTAAAAATATATATATATAAATAGTGACATTTGGAGAACACTATTCATGATGAAGCAATTTGCCATCTAAAAGTCAAAAAGTTAAATTTTGGTCCTAATTTTAGTGATGCAATATCTGAGACCCTAACTCAAGTCCTCCAACCACGTAAGCTTAAAATTTTCTTTATACTTCTTTAATGGTTTAATTTTACTCTCAAACCCTCTACTTTCGAATTTTTAAAATTTAACCATACTTTTTTATCATAATCAAGAGTATCCACTATTTGTAGCAGTAACTAATTCTCTTGTCCCAGGTGCTCCTCGAAGAGGTAAATGGTTGACCATGAAATGTACTCTATTCTCATGAGCAATGATAGAACCTTCGACCACATGATTAATAGATAAATCGTGTAACTTTTAACTCTAAAAATTTTATCCCTCTATCTTATTTGATTTAAAAATTGAAGTCCAATTAATAATAACTTTATTAAATTTGAATGTGTGAAATTAATTGGATTTTAATTTTTAAATCAATACGTGGAATATTAAAATGCCTCATATTTGATTTTAACAAAAATCCACTAAAATTGTGCTGAATTGAACTTTAATTTTTAACCCAAAGTGATTAAATTTTTTAAAATAAAAGAAGAAATAAATTAAAAAGAGAGAGAGTATATATTAGTTTAATAAAATATTAATATATATATTTTAAACTTTTGATATACAATAATCATATTGAATCTCGATTAAATCTAAAGTCAAGATAAACTATAATCTTATAAAAAGGAAAAGCTCTATTATATATATATATATATATAAACTCGAATCCAAAACTTTATTAGATTATCATAGCTATATCTATATAATAATTTAGGGTTAATCCATTTTTTGGGGTTGAACTTGGCGGTAGTTCCTACATTGGGACTTAAATTTTTCTTTTTTCAAAGTTATTCTCCGAACTTGATAATTATTCTCATATTAAGACATGAAGTAAGCAGTTGTTCACACTGGGACTTGAATTTTTTTTTGTCCAAGTTAATCTCTAAACTTAGATAAATAAAATTCAAATCTCAATATGGGTAGAGATGAATTTAAGGGGACAAGCAGAGGCCTTGCCCCCCAAAAATGAAAATTATTTAATTTAATCCATCTTAAATAATGAAATTTTAAGTTAATATATGGTAAAATTGAACTTTGACTCCTAAAAATGAAAAATTAATATTTAATCCTTTTAGAAATAATGAAATCATAAATTAATAAATGATAAAATTATATTTTTACTTCTCAAAAATTTATAATTTTATTCTGGCCCTCACTAAAAAATTTCTAGATTCGTCCCTAAATATGAAAATAATTGACAAGTTCAAGGAGTAACACGAATGAAAAAAATTTAAACGAACAATCACAAGATTCAGGGACTAATATAGAAATAAAAAATTTCAAGCCTCTATGAAAAGTATCTGTTATCTTCTGCCTATCTCTCGTTCCTTCGTCTGATCCTTAACTTGTCGGTTTATTTACTTACTTTCCATTTTTCTAGATTTTCTCTTTTATTTTCCTTCTTTTTTCCCTTCGTTTGTTTTTCTTTGATTTTGATCATCAAAAAAGGCTTCTTTCATAACACAAGCTTTCCTTCAACTTCCAAAGATTCGTAATTCTCTAAAAACTTTGCTCTGATCGCTGATCAAAATCGACCCTTTTGATAATTTCATCTCTATACTAACACTTAAAGAGTCTTGATTTTTATCTATAATTTTTTCATTTAAAAAAATAATTTATGCTTTAATTATTGTAATTGAGTGTTGATCTTTGATGGGTTTTTATTTTTCCCTTTAAAGATATGATCTTTACACAAAAAATATCTGATATTTGATATTTTTATTTGTTTCAAATTGTGGGGTAGGTTCTAAAAGAGGGACCAAAAAGAAAGATGGTTTGTTTGCAAGGACCGGTGATTTGCCCCGCCGTTGATAGCAAGCAAGTTGGGGTTTATACGCTGCCGTTTAATGGGCCTTTTCCGAGGTCTAGATTGCATCAGAGTGATATATGGGGATATAGAGGGATAGTTGATGGAAAAGGTAAGCCACGTGGCATTTCCGGTCACCTGAAACGGCGGAGGAGGTTTAACACCACGGTGCAGTGTATTTTTAGTTCATCTTCCGATGGGAATGGAAGTATGGCTGAGAATTTCAATGAAAACAATGAAGATTATGTTAATTCTAGTGTGGTTGAAGCTGGTATGTGGTTTTTAAGCTAATGAATTACTTCGTATTTGATGTTATTGTCATATTCGAATTCGATATGGACTCGGGTTTTATATGTAGAGAATTGTTGATGTGTTGTTGTTGCTGCTGTCAGTCATGGAATTCGATATAGACTTGGGTTTTGTATGTAGAGAATTGTTGATATGTTGTTGTCGTTGCTATCTTTGAATTCGATATAGATTCAGGTTTTATATGTAGAGAATAGTTGATATGTTGTTCTTCGAATTCGATATAGATTCGGGTTTTATATGTAGAGAATTGTTGATATGTTGTTCTATGAATTCAGATATAGAATCGGTTTTTTGTATGTGGATAATTGTTGATATGATATGATATGTATGTCTGTTTCATATGTAGTTGAGGTGAGGAGCGGAGCTGATGGATTTATGATCAAAATGAGGGATGGTAAGCATTTAAGATGTGTCCATAACAATCCTCAAGGTGGTCATCTTCCGGATTATGCACCACATCCTGCTATTGTTCTGAAGATGGAAGATGGGACCGGTCTTCTTCTCCCGATCATTGTTTGTATGTGATCATGAAACTTGATCCTTCTATCTTTTGGCTCTGTTTATTAGCTTTTATTGTTGACGTTTGATTTCAATTTCAGTGGAGATGCCGAGTGCGTTGCTCATGGCAGCATTACGTAATGTCCAAATTGTATGTTATTGCTTTCTCTCCCATTAAGTTAGGATTGGAATCGGTTTTGTATTGAATATGAATGCTAACATATGTTTTGACTATCATTTCCAGGCTAGACCTACTATGTATCAAGTAGTGAAGAACATGATTGACAAGATGGGCTACACGGTACAGTTCATTTCCGCCACCATATTCGGACTTATCTTCATTCATTTGAGATCTGATTGTGAATTCATGATGTTTATGTCGGGTTTTTGCAGGTAAAGCTTGTTCGAGTTACTAAAAGAGTACACGAGGCCTATTTTGCACAGCTTTATCTGACCAAGGTATACATGTACTTCAATGTTGAACTTCTGGTTCCACTATTAGCACATTCGTGTGACATTTAACTTGGGGATATTCTTGTATAGTCTTCATCGACTCATGTTGGATGATGTTCTTACAGGTCGGTGATGAGACAGAGTCTGTCTGTTTTGACCTTCGGCCTTCTGATGCCATCAACATTGCCGTGAGGTGCAAGGTACTCGTTACGCGTTATTTTTTAGTATAGTTTCTTTTTGGTAAAAGTATCATGGAGGCCTCTGTAGTAGGAGTCGGATTGCGTTTTGCCCCCTCTAGTCATAAAATGGGTAAATTAGTCCCTATATGTTAGAACAAAGAGCAAATTGGTTTTTCTGTTAAAAATTAGTCCCTGTTTGTCACGCTGACGTACATTGTCTGGTTATTCCATCAAACACAACAGCTTTTAACAGTACAAATAGATGAATTTTTAATAGAAAGGACTAATTTGCTCTTTGATCTAAATATATAGGGATTAATTTGCTCGTTTTTAAGAGGGGAAAAATGCAATTTAACTTCTAGTACAAGAGCTTCTATGGTACTTTTACCATTCCCTTTCTTTTTTCTTTCTTACCAAATGCTTGTGTTATGCAGGTACCTATACAAGTTAATAAGTACTTGGCATACAGTGACGGTATGCGCGTAATCGAATCAGGGAAGCTGTCAACACAGTCCCCAGCTTCAGACGGCTTATTATTCACCGAACTTGATCAGTTAGATTGCTTTTGCTCTTTTATCGAGATAATAGAACACACTTACACTTGCAGTTTCCAAACAGTTAGAATGTAACATGCTTTAATTTACATTTCCAGGCCAAGCGGTCAGCATTGTCTCGACACAGAGGAGTTCAACATTGTCTGTGACTTAAACCAGGCTATCAATCAGGAGCGCTACAAGGATGCCGGTAACATCCTCTCACTCGCTCTCCCTTATCTATTCAGTTGTAGCTTGTCTCTTTTAACATATTTATCATTGTGATACTCTTCGACAGCCGACTTGAGAGACAAGCTAGGTCAGTTTCGAGCTCAAAGGAACTTGAAGAAATATACGTGACAGGTGGTGTTAATAAACCCAATTTAGGTTGAATCTTTTAAGGTGTAATTGTGTTTCATATATCAGTCTCCGGCTCCAGTCAATAGACCATTGACGAGTTCTTATTGATGTCTCAGTCGTTCCATTGGCGACTCCGATTGTAAATAGGAATTATTGTTGGAAGCCGATAGACTCAGCTGGGCAGTGGCAACATACGGTAGCGAAGCAATCAGTTCGGTTATATATATGTTATCTTCTACCATATATGTAAGGGGGGAAGTATGTAAATATATGTATAGATACATACATTTAAGAAAAATGGGATGTAATATGCTAGATTAAGCTCGTTGGTTTATGCTTTATCAATTTATAATGCTGTTTTTAATGCTGAAAATGGATAAAATTTACTCTTTGAGATTAATTGGACTTTTTTTTAATAAGGAAATAAAATGTAATTTAACTCTTAATACAATGACAGATTAATTTGACTATTTTTTTAACAAAATATAATTTGACTCTTAATGATTTGAAATTGAGACGATTGAGCTCGAAATGATTCAAATCTGCAATGACCTAACCTTGTAAACTTTGAAATCGAAATTATTCAAACTTGAAATTAACTTAAATAAAATTATCTTAATTTTTTAAAACTCAAATTAAACCGATCCATAAAAAAAAAATTTAAAATTATCAATTTGTTATTCCAAAGAAAGATCATTCATATCAACTTACATTCATTTTCCTTCCATAAAAGAAGTAACCTTAAAACATGCTAAAATTTGTCGAAAGAATTGGCAGCTTAAGATAATACTAAGAACAAGCCATATATGCTTATCAGCTACTAAAAAGAAATGGAGCTTCTTTTAAACGTACAAGAAGTAATACATCTGGAATATGTGAGATTTATAAAGATCATCATTCTCCATAACATACAAAAACATCTCTGGCATGTCTTTTCCTGAGTTCAAAATCGTAACGTCTTTCCAGTCCATGATTGATTCTGCTCGTCCTTACGAATCATGCATGTGTTGTCTGAAATTTGGATGTAGTAGCTCTATTACTCGAGTTTTTTGTTTTTCTCACTATTACAAATACATTAGATTTCACAAGTACAATACAAGTAGTATAGATATATATCTGACCAATTATAATGTAGAATCAAATCAATACAAAGTATAACAGACAAAAAACTGGACTAAACCCTCACATGGCATACACACATGGTGGGATGATCCCACATCGCAATTGTGCATGATGGGACTCAAACCTGGGTACTCAAGGACTCAGGGTCTCCCTTTTTTTCACTATTACAAATACAATACAAGTTGTATAGATATAATGTCCGACCAACTATTAATGTAGAATTAAACTCGTAGACAAACTCACTCATGGCATATGCACATGGTGGGACGAAGACCCACACATCACAATTGTGCTTGATGGGGACTTGAACCTAGGTACTCAAGGACTCGTCTCAGCCTTAACCAACAAGCCAAGGCCTCATTGGCATTACTCGAGCTTTTAAGTACAACTTAACAAGGTTCTCTATGGTTATCCACATTTATTCCTCCTCTTAAGGAGACTATGGTAGAATGAGTTAGTATATAAACTCGGTGGTGGTTCGGAGTTGAATGGACAAAACTTAAAGACTTAAACCATTCATTTAGGTCCTTTTCACTCAAGCCTTCAACTTTAAAATATACATTTACATACAAGCAAGACTTCACAACAATCAAAAACAAAGCTGATTATCGAGTATAATAGGCTTTGGTAGAGATGGACATTTGGCAACTAATGCAAAAGTTTAATGTTTCTAAGCTAATGAATCTAGCTCCCTGAATTAGTAGTAGTTTATCCAGAAAAAGTATCATGGAGGCCCTTGTACTAGGAGTCAAATTGCATTTTGCTACCTTTACTCAAAAAATGGGCAAATTGGCCCCTATACATAGATTACAGAGCACAATGGTCCTTCTGTTAAAAAATCCATCCATTTTTATTGTTAAAAATAAGACCCTGTATGTCAAAATAACTGTTTCATTATTTTATCAACCATGCTATTTTTTAACAGTAGAAATTGATAAAATTTTTAACAAAAAGAACCGGTTTACTCTTTGATCTAATGTACAATGATTAATTTGCTCATTTTTTGAGTAAAGGAGGCAAAATACAATCTGACTCCTAGTACAAGAGCCGCCATGATACTTTTACCCAGTTTATCCTACTCAAACATTAGCAGAAATGAAAACATGTGGTTGTTACCCACAATGCCAAGTTAGGTAGTATATGATTTTACTCGAATCAATAAGAGCAGATAAAGCTAAGAAATGATCTCCCAAGAATTGAAATATCTTTCTCATAAGTGTGGAATCAACTGAACTATAACAAATAAAAATAACATTGAAGCATTGAACAAATACCTGGCAAGCCAGAAATATGTGTGAAATTGCAGACATAGAACTCTAGGACGACAATGGACCTCGCTCAACCGTCCAAGCTTTCTAGACCTGGCATCTCCATTTCTGTCTGGACAAAAGGTCTACAAAATTCCAATATAGACTACCCAGAGGTGAATAATTTCAGTAAGCATAAACTTCAAATCAAGAGTTAAACAATCTACCATGTTGATTTCGCACATATCCCAAAACATGGTAGAGCTTTTCATGAAGAGATCATATCTTCAAATCAAATGCATTTTAAGTTACAGGCTTATGGCCGAGGAGACCATGGACCATGCTAACCACGCACAGAAGATATCAGTCAAAAACAAAAGGACAGCAGAGCTTCTACAGAAAGAAACATGATGAAAAATGAAAATGCACATTAATGTAAACCGAAAATCAAACCCCTGTTAGGCATGCTTTTAGTGTCTGTTCCAATCATAACTCAAGCTGTTTTCTATAATAAGTTTATTATGCTAATTATTTCACATGCAAGCATTACATGAATTGATCAGGTTTAAGAAGGAAAAAGAACATTCACAATTAGACTTTCACAAAAAATATTCTGCTTTGATAAGCTTCAAAGGAAGAGTGCATTTAAGAAAGTCTGCTAATAACTTCAATTTTCATCACCATAAAATACCATCAAAGCTTCCACTAAAAACAGTAATTTCAATATCCAGCTGTATGAATTAATTGGCTGTGCGGGCTCATGATATAATGGCGGTAAGTGGTTGATAGTTGATACATCATTTTCCCTGTTAGCCCAAACCCTTGCAGTCTTATCATTTTCTCTTTTTCTCTCTTGTGAAGCTCCCGCTGGTCATGGAATGAATCCACACTCCTGAAACCAGATGACATGCACGTATTGTAAGCATTACAACTACATAATGTTTTGAGTGCAAATGCATTAACTCTTTCAAGCATGAAGAATCATCTTTCTACATGATACTAGCAAAACTGAAAACAGAAGCGATATAAACAGGAAAAGTTCAATGGCAAACTGGTCTAGCAAAACCCCAGTAAAAAACGAATTTTCCTTCAAGGGTTGAAAAATAGTGTAGTTCTATAAAAAATGATAAATTATTTATAGGCTAGAAAGAACAAAGTATAGGAGTAACATTTCTGGTAAATTATCAGCTATCCTATGGTAAGAGTAAGACAAACTGGATAGCAAATTTCAGAGTTATGCATAGCATATCTGATTTCGAGAAAGTCCATGTTATGCTGGGCATTATACAACAAATTGGACAAGCATTCCAACCAAGTAGCCCCTCTCATAGGCAAATCTGACCATAAATCAATACGCAACTGCTGTGAAAGTAGAGGACCATTTCATTTCCACACAAGAAGAAAGAAAATAATAATAAAAAAATAAACAAGAATAAATCTCTAAGCAAAATATACAGCAATAAATTAGTTTCTCAAAGGGAAATCCAAAAGTTGCAAAATGAGGTGAAGGAAGAACTTGAGCCCAAGTAATTCTCATATTCATAACTTTACTTCTACGAAACATATAAGAACTAATTGCACTTACCAGTACAAATCTTCAGGAAAAGAAAATGTCTTTTAAAGCACATCGTTTATGTCAATACTTCTTCATATGTGTCCCTTCTAGCAGCTTTATCACCTTTTATGCTCAGTTTTTGCCATCTGACAATAACAGTTGACAATCTTCTTATCTAACTTGTAATAGTCCTCCATTTTCTTCAAAGGTTTCAAATCCAGATCAATGAAATACACCTAGAAATTTGCAACTTAGATAAGATATACAGTAACACGAGAAGAAAGTAGCAAACCTTGTGATAAAGGACTTCAATTTCTGCCCAAAACAATTTCCTTACTATATTAAACCAGAGAGCTATATGATGGTTTCTCTGGATTTGTTACAAAGATTGAGCAAATTACTAAATCCACAGCAAAAATATATTTGCAAACCATAAAACGGTTGACTTTAGAACCTCAAACGGTTTTGAACAAGAAGTCCAAAGCGTATCAAAAAAAGCATTTCAAGAGATTCCTTTTCAAATGCCATGAAAATACTAAATAAAATATTTTAGCTTTAATAATGGACAGAAGATGCAACTGAGAATGGCAAGAAAGTCTACCTTGTACTCAAAAACTTGCTTAGTTGATCCTAGATATACAGTACTGTGAGAAGATTCAGATAGCACATCTCCATCAACCATTGGTCTAAAACTAATCATCAAACTACAGTCCTTTACAGTAGCAGATATCAAATAATCCTTCACAATCTTCAAGCTTTCTTCCAAAGGAATGGAGTGCAAAGAAGTATGACGGTTTGATAATTTGTCTTTACTCAGTTCTCTACAAACCATACAAGGTTGAGAAATTATGTTATAATATGCATGAATTGCCCCTTCAATGTCATAAGCATCGAGCTTCTGAACTTCAAGAAGTTGATCTAATACTCCCGAACTGTAAACTGTCTCAGCAACAAGCTGTATAAAGCTAGTTTTGCACATGCCATCATCTGCCTTAATGACATCCTTGAGTGAATCTTCAAAGGCCTCACCGACCAGAACAGTAGTACTGCCTGCACCACCACCCAAGCCCCCGAATACGATAGAGCCATTCAGAAATACACGGAAATTATTCTGAGGGGTGGCGTATAGAGCTTCAATAGCCTTGCATATCCTGTCTAGCGATCCAGAGAACAAATCCAGTGGATTATATTCACTATATTCTGAAATCTGTAAATATTTTTGAAATGTCAGAAAAATTAAGGAAGTGAGAATAAACATAAATATTAACAAAAAATGACCATATTAGCTATCAGGGGAAGAAAGGGGCCAGAATAGACACTCTTCTCTTGCATGTGGACATAATAGTGACTTAGCACACACACAAATTAATAATTAAATAACTAAGTAAACGATAAAATATAAAGAAACAAAAGTTACCTCTTGATTATGCAACTTCAGTTCTTGGTGCATTTTAAATCGACTTAGAGTTCTTTTAACAGCATTTTCTTCAGCTATGAATCTTGAAATTGGGAGAAATCCACATTTGGGCTACTTCACCGAAACAAATGGAAAGTAAAACTTTAGTAGAGCGAATGAAAATGCATAACAGACACAAACGTAGTTGATAACACAGATGTTGAGGGAAAAAAGACACAAAAAGGTATCCACCTTTATCTCAACTGTTATACATGGTCCACCTTTAACAGAACCTGAAATAAAGAAAGTGCAATGATATGAAATCCTAATGAAGGCTTTGCCATATTGCATAACTTAAATATTATTTTTTAATGGAACCCAGTTTCATATTTGGTTATATTCAAGTACTTGCATTTGACATCAGAGCTAAGTTCTAGGAAAATGAAATTGAGGAAGACCACATACATGTCTATAAGCTCTTCTCAAACTGTTGGATTTTCGCACATAAACACATTGCGCAGGTACAAGTTACCATTTACCAATCTAGTTAAAAAAATCACATTAAGAAAAAAGAATCTTCATCTGGCTACTTTGCTCAAAGTAATTTTAGATGTACAAAATTCCATATAGAAAACATATAGAAAGCTAGTTCCTAGTCCTTTCCTTGCCATCAAACTCTATCAGGAAAATATTTTGGCACCAGCATTCTAGATTGGAAGGTAGCTATGAACCCATCTAACTAAACTTAGCTGAACAAGATTAAGAAGTCCTATTTTCCACTGTCTGTAAGAGTGAGAAAAAAATATATCCTCCCTTAACATTTCTAAAAACATGAGACAAAGCATCAAAATTTATAAGGAAAAGATTGAAATTTACCATTCATAAAGACTGAATGATCCGATATGATCAGAACAGAATCACGATTCACATCAACCTGTGATGAATCAATTCGACAAGCAGGCCGACGACAAGTCACATTCTTCTCAACTGACAAGAGGAATTCCTTAGTTACACGAACACGCATCTGGCAAGCTCAGAACCAAACACATTAAGTATCAATCAATATGCAAATTATAAAAAGCTCATAAAAACTGAAATCAGAATTATGATAAGTAGTACATATATCTATTTGACAATACCCCGGCATCGACATGTTGTGGTCCTAACAATGGGCTCATTACATGCTTGACATAAAGCTGCTGTACAATCTCTCTGTTTGGCCACACCATTAGCTCCTTATATTCTCGCCAAAGAAGCCGTTCATGCGCTGTTAGAACTTCATTTTCGTTCACTCTACTTTTCCCCTTACGTTGTGACTTTTGTATTCTCATCACTTTCCCAATCTTTTTTCATCATTATATCAACAAAATCCCAAACCAAAAATAAAATAAGCAAACATGATACTAACATTTCCAATATCAAATTTTTTGAATAAAATTCAAAATTACTTACAAATGAGGGAGATGATCCAGTGTAAGCGAGAACAAGATTAGCAGCTCCTTCACCTCTATAAACCCAATCAACCGCATCCTCTTTGTCTAAAATCACCATCTCCATTTTAATCTACGACGGGTGCGATTCATAAACTAATCAACAAAATCACAATAGCTAAAAATTCAAAAAAAAATTGAAACGAATCAAATACCTGATCGGGAAATTTCTACAATGTAGAGTAAATTAAAAGCTGTAAAAAATCGATAAAATCGAGAATGAGTTAATAAGTGAAAACAAAGCGTTGTAGCTTATCATCATCATCATCATCATCTTCGTCTTGAAAATTACTAATTAGAGAAAAAAATTTGACAGGACGGCTTTACTTTTTAATTTTAATTTTCTTTTAATGGAAAATGGCGAGACTGTAATCAGTATTAGCTCAGCTTTTAGTTGACTGTAAAACAAAATTGAAAATTGAAATTGAAATTGAAAATTCTTTTTGGCTGCACAGCTCAAATAGGTTTTTATTAATTTTAGGATTTCCATTCCAGTTTAAGATTATAATTTAATAGTGTTTATTCTATTGCTTCTTTAATTTTAAAATATTTTAATTAAATACTCAAAATATTAATATTCTATCAATTAAGTCCTTCGGCCAACTTAATCAATTTGGGCATTAAATATTAATTTAAATATGACTTGAATTATTAACAGGTTTGTACTTATTATATGGACAACTTCGATATAACATATTAAAAAATTCCTTCTAAATTTTATTTTTTAATTTATTAGATCCAAGTTATCCATGTAATAGTGCGTGCGTTTTCACAATTTGATTTAAGTGTATTAAACATGGTTGACATTAGATCTAAATTAACAAGTAGGCTGATAAAAGGACTTGATTAATAAATATTGATTTCTCTTTACCCTTGGTTCCACCACATCCCTTGTAAAAATTGAAGGTCTATAATGACATTAAATCGTAAAAAAAATAAAAAAAAATAGAACATACATAATTTTATATAGAAACCCTTTCGGGAAAAAAATACAAGATCAAAGTTTAATAAAAAAAATACAATAAGGTTAAAACACCTTATTCTAATTAAATATCAAATAAAGGAAGTAAACTTCTATATAGATTCCACTTGTGCAGCTCGCAAATCTCCTATATTGCTACTTATATTTTATTTTAACAAAAATTTGAGTCACGCAACTCTAACACATTTTATCTTCACAAAACACATATAATAACACAAATCAATCACATTTCATAAAGTAGATAACATGTAATATAATTCTAATACATATCTTTAAACATGAATGCAACTTAACCATACTTTCTCACCCTTCACTTTTAACACCTCAACTTTAAAACCTAGCTTCTCCTTCGCATTCTCCTTCAAATCAACACTTCCTTTGATGAGTAATAATCTTCCAGTGACATAGTTGGTGAGGTCTATCTATGGTATCATGAAAACCTAATAGATTGATGCAAGGAAAGGATGGGATGACAAGTTTTTCTGTACAATTTCCTCTTGGTCAAATGATAAAAGAAGGGTCTTCTAAAATGCTTGTTGTCACTCTATCCTCTCTCTTGTCATGTGAATGTAAATGCATAAAATAGTTTATTACTACTTCCCCCTTACACCATCGTTCTCATACATGCATTGTGGACTACATGTCAATCTAACCTATTGCCACCACATGTTTTTGACACATTTTACTCCACTTGAACCAGCTATATGCATGAGATCGTGAGAAAGTTCCTTATTCTTCCTTTCATTTTCATATTGCTTTCTCCATGTTATTCCACTAACCTAATCTAGTGGCTAATATTACTTCTAACAAAGTTAATGGCAATTTAATGGTTGGAATTAAACCTCACTTTAATCTAATTTCCATTAATCACAAATTCTAATATGATGTCCATTTTACCTCCTCACCACAATTCATTCATAAAATTAAGTTTAAAGTTAATATGTGATTTCCCATTTCTCATGGTTTATTAACCCAAAAAGTCCTCCAACATAATATTAAAACAAAGGTCTAATTTTACATTTAATCCTTCATATTTCATTTCCATTCCAATCTAGTCCATAATGAAATTCTAAATTCCAATTTCCCTCCAATTTAATGATCTATCTGGGTTCAATTAAATATTGTTGATAATATACAAAATACATCATCCTCAAGGAACGAGAATATGTTTCTTACCCATAAATTATACATGTTTCATAAATAAGTTTCAAAACAATGGATGAAATTTTGTAATCAAACTTTTTAAAGATTCTTATTTTTCACTTTATGAATGCCTTTTGTTTGCTTTTCTTTTTCTACTAAATAGTCAAAGATGAAGGAAAGAGACACCTTATCAACCCTTTTATCTTCATCACTTGAGCATAAGAGGAAGTAAAAGAAAATATGTCGCAAATCCTTATATTTTATTAGATTTTGAGATTTAGTCTATGTACTTAAAATTTTGAAAATTAAATTCTCTTTTTCGATTACAAAATCTTAGTTCAACTATTAAGACAGATAGTATTTTTGTCAAAATTTTCTAACCTACCTTGTTGATTAGGTTGCTCTCGTATTATTTGACATATAACCGTTTTGATGATTGTACTAGAGCTTTTAAATTGAAAAAGTTCAGTTTTTTTTAACTTTTAAACTATAGGAATTAAATTTCAAAATTTATCACAATACAAACACTAACAACATATTTTGACAAAAAGAACTCGAAAGATTCTTTGGAGATTTCTTTCTTAATTATTGATGGATGGTAAATCACACCTCTATGTATTGTCAAGCCGATAGATTTTAAGAGTTTGTCAATGGCATATATGCTATTTGAGTTAGTATTGAAGAGAGTTATAAAAGTGTCACCTATTAATATTGAAAAAGAACTAAAATAGATATTAGATGACCTTATTGGATACGAGAGGGAAATTAAACGAATTTTGGGATTTTTTTTTCTCTTTTTTCTTTGCATCACTCAAGCAAGAATATTTTCCTAAATTAAGACTATGCATATTTAATTAAAATTAATGGTCCTAATTTATTAGAATTACTCATGGAAAAATTATTGCACAATTTGGAGAAGAATAGCTTAAAACATTTCAAAAGCTTAAATCCTGTTTATGGGTCGAACCGAATTGAGTTCCGCCTGGCATAATTAAAATATCAGATCCATTTATTAGGCTCAGGTTTGGGTTCGGGCTGACCTTGAAAAATAGGTTTAAAATTTTGTTCAAAATTGACCTAGATAAAAATGATAAAACCCGAACCTGATCTGCCCTTATTAATTTTATATATATATTTAAAAAAATAATACATTAGAAATACTAAAAATATTAAAATAAATGTTTCCCTGAAAATTAAAAATAAATTAAAAAAATATGTATATTTAAATAATACCAAGATAGGTGCAATTTAACAAACAAATGCCTCTAAAATGTAACAAAATTAATAATAAAATAAGAGTTATACAATATCCAAACAATAATAATAAAATAATAGCAACATAGTGGTAAAATTGTAGCAAAATAGTGAGAAAACAATAAGAAAATAGCAACAAAACAATAAAAAAGAAACAACAAGAAAACAACAAATTTTTCTTTTTGCAAATTTAGGCCAGACTCGAGCTCTGGCCAAAAAAGCCTTACTCGAGGCTCGACCTATTTTTTAGAAAAATCTTATTTTTTTGCCCAAGCCCATTTTTTAAACCTATACTTTTACCAAAATCCTCCACTTTTCAAAGCCTTCGGTTGAACCCATGAACAAACCTACCTACAACTAGAATTTAATAATCCATTCATTTTTTTTTAACATTTTTTAATGAAAAGTTTATATATATAAAATATAGAATTATCAAGAGATCAAATTTGAGATTAATGTAAATTAAAGACTTGAATGTAAATATTTAATCAAACACACGCAGTTCAGTAAAATTTTATGAAAAAAAAAATTATGTATGCATATAAATGGTGACATGGTAATAATTGTTGTATGAAAAAATTTGATTGGATCCAAAATAAAAAAAAATTATAAATTATACAGATAACTTGTTTCGAATTTTTTTAAAAAAAATAAATATTTCTTATTTTTATACAAAATAAACAAGAAATATTGTTCTCAGAATATAATGTCTTTATTCAAACAAAACAATTCGTACTGCATTTTTGAATTGTTTTTCAACCAAAAATAAATTCAGATGAAAACACTCGAAAATGAAATAATAATTCTGTATAGAATATTTCACTCAGAATTGAAGAACTCAAGTCATCTCTCAATTCTGATTATTAGTGTCTATATATAAAGTATCAAGAGGTATCTTAAGGTTTTCAAGATTGGATCAGTGGTCAAACTGATCAAGTCATCAATTTATTAATCTAATTGATTCGTTCCGTTCGATTAAATAAACCACTAAAAATCCGGTACAACTAATTTTTTTTTGTCCAATTCAATGCTCTTCTTCGTACTGATATTCCAATCTTTCAATCGCCCAATTGAATGCTATTCAAATAACCTTATTGTACCTATATAGCTCTTTTAAAGCATACAACCTTTCCGACTCCTACTCAAACAGCACCATTATTTGGTTTGAAAAGAAAGATTTTTAATATCAAAATTTATCCTTTAGGCATTAATGGTAATATACTTCATGATTTGTGTTTCACAATTCAAATTGATGATCATCTCATACTTAGTGCATGTCTTTATCTTCTTTCTTTCTTTCATGTAATAAACATTATGAAATTGTTGCAAATATGTATATACTGTATATCTATATTATATACAACAATAATCTATATTAGATTAAGTTTTACATAATTGATACATATTTATCATGTTTAGAGGTGTATATGGGTCGGATCGAGTCGAATTTAGGCTGAGCCTAAATATGATATTAACATACTTTGTGTTTACTCAAACTCAGTCTGGCCTGAAATATGAGCTTAAAATTTTGTCAAAACCTTCCCATATTTGCAAAAAATTAACCTAAGATCATTTTAGACCTGCCCGTATTATTTTTTAAATTTTTAAAAAAATATTTATATTATATTATTTTAATATCTAATAATTTTATACATTTTTTATTTATTGAAATTTTTTACATAATCATATTAACATTATTTAATTTTTGCATAAAAGTAACATTATAAACTAAAAAATAGATCAGGCTCGAACAGCTTTGAATATTCAAACCTAACCTTGACTTATATTTTAAATCAACATAATGTTTTTTTTAAAAATTATATTTTTAACAACCTGCAAATATAAACGAAAAATCGAACGTCTGTCATGCTTTCTATTGCCCAATCGTTTCAATCATTGGAAAAGTGCATCCATTTATGAACAAACAAATTACGACAGTTTTAAAAGTACTGCACATTAAATTGCTTTGGAAAGTGAACAATGCAGAGAAATTTTAATTACATGTGTGAGAGCACCAGTCCCTTCTGCCTGCACATTAAATTGCTTCGAAAAGTGAACTATGCAGAGAAATTTTAATTACATGTGAGTGGACCATTCCCTCCTGCCTGTAATTCTTTTTCTTACCTAGAAATTCAATAAAAAAAATTCAAATTTGCATGTAGATATTACTTTTATTATATTTTTACAAAATATTTTTAAAATTAAATGTGGTATTTACAAAATTAATAATCGAGTTTTAACTCAAATTCGAGTGAAAGCTGGATTTAAGCAAATTTTAATGTTTTCAAAATTGAATTATTTTAAATTTATATCATCTAGACTTAGATATAAAAAAGATTAAAATTTGACATGATTTAAACTTAAAATGTAACTAAATTCGAAACATTGCTAAATAATTAAATACTCTTAAAATTATTTGTACACTTTCACATTGTTGTAAATTGTTTAATACTCTTAAAATCATTTGTATATCATCAAATTGTATATAAATGGATTCAATTAACCACAAGAGTTAAGTGAGATGGCAATGGCCTTTCTTACTTTAACTAAGGATCGAGAGTTTAATCCTCATCTTGAGTATAGAATAACTTTAAAACTCGTGATCAACATAATGATAATTGAATTACAAAATGCGAAAGAACTAATTTACAACAAAATATATAAGTTCATGTATACTATTTCAATTTAAAATTTTTAAAATTCAATAATCGAAATTATCAAAGTTTTCGATTTGAAAATCTTAATTTGATGAGTTGTAGTGTGGCATTAAATCGTTTGTTTGTCCACGTAGACAATATTATGACACTTCATTAATTAATATCAAGTGAATAAATTTCCAAGTGGTATTCAATGATAGACTTATTTGTCTACATAGACAAGGAAAGTTGTTTCGAAGATTATCTATCTCCTTTATTTAACTTTAATTTTTAAATATAAATTAAAATTTAATATATTATTTGATATCCGGTTTTGATATTTTTTCAATGTGGTACTTGTGTTATTTTTGGTCAAGTCTATTATTTATATTTGACAAAAGTTATATATTTAACGGTGTTTTTTTTAATGTTTAATTCTAATTTTAGAGTTGATTTGATGAAAGTTAATTGCTAATACTATTAGGTTTGAATCTTTCATAATTTTGTTAATAGAATAAACTTAGTGTTGATTATGAATTCGCTTAATTTTACGTTTAACTTGTCAAATACAGTTCCATGAATTTAATTTAATTCGGGTTTTAAAATTGATTTGATTAAAGTTAATTTATAATATTATTAATTAATTACAAATTTTCTTTAAATCAATTCTAAAATCTGAATTAAACATTTTTATCTTCCAAAATGTATAACTTTTATAGTATCACATTGGACCAAAAAATAACAAAAATATCAAAAAAAAAATCTCAAACTCATATACGAATTAAATAATTATCCTTCTTCCCTGTAGAGAAAACAACTGCAAATTGGTTCCAACAAGCAAAGGGCATGCAATGTTTGAAATAAATGTGTTGATAGTAATTGAAGAATGTTTTGATCTAATTTTCTTAGCATATGCTTTTTTGATTAGGTTCCCGATTTTTATGTTTACTTCATCTATGGATTCGGTCCCCCATTGTTACTAAAGCTTTCAAAACATGAGGATAAATTCACCAATTCTTTTTCGACATGTGCTTTTAAAGAAAAAACTAAGTAACCTCATTTAGTACATTTAGAGGCGAGTATAAGAGGTAGGCAGAGATCTTAGTACAATGTCGTTATTAAGTTGCATAGCTATGTTAATCATGTTCAATTAATAATAAATTTACATTATAAACGAATGCTTAATTTTTTTTTAAATTCTGTCATAACTTTAAGGAAGACTAACAACGTTATTTACAAGTCCTTCATTATTTTTTTAAATTTCATTAGCGATGATATGTCATATTATTATTCATTGATGTTACATGCGATTCATGTACTGATAGTGCATCAAATATTTACTCGTATTAATACAAAATGTTGAATTTGGTATAACACAAAGGTTGAATATTTTTTTTGGTCGAAGGTGCTCCCCAAAGAGGTAAAAGACTAGCCATGAAATTCTCATGGGTGGGATTAAACTCTCAACCTAGTAGTAAAAAAAATAGTGAAGGAGTTATGAATAAATACTAATAACTATATCTAAAAAAAAACTTGAAAATCCTAAAATCTAAACCATAAACTCCAAACTCCAAACTCCAAACTCAAATATAAAAAATATAATAATTATAATTAATATTTAATTACACTTAAATAAATTTATTGATATTTATTCATAAATTCTGAATTTTTTTTATTCTCATTTGCATGTTTCATGCATGGACAATATATTCAATGTTCAATTTTTCCTATCAAATTGAAGGAAATATATAAAAAGAAATCATGAAATCTTTTGAAATATTTTATTAATATTCCAACAAATGGACCTACCAGACTTGACCTACCACATTCATAACTTTATTTCTTTTCAATATTTGCCATTCTATATAAAGGGTGCTCTTCATTTTGCCTTGGAAATAGAACAAAAAGTAGCGAGGCAAAAGCAATTAAGTAGCTAACAATGCAAGTACTTCACATGAACAAAGGCAATGGGGACACTAGCTATGCAAAGAACTCCACTGTTCAGGTTTTTTTTTTTAAATATTTGGATTTCTTTTTTTCGAAACCAATGCATTATTTATGTATGTTTTACTGCTCATAAAATTTTCTTTTTTCAAAATTTTCATGTTTTTTCAGAGCAAAATCATATCTGTTGGTAAACCAATCATGAAAGAAGCAGTGCTAGAAATGTTATGCAACAATGTGATAGAAAGCATGGGAATTGCGGACTTAGGTTGCTCGTCGGGACCGAACTCTTTATCAGTAATCTCCGAGATCATGGACACGGTGGAAGCTGCGAATCGTCTTCTCGGTCGTCGGATGGTATCGGAGTACAGGGTATTCTTGAATGATCTTTATAGCAATGATTTCAACAACATATTCATGTCGTTACCAGCATTCTACGATAGACTTAAGGAAGAGAAAGGTCTCGAGTGCGAGTCTTGTTTCATATTGGGTGCCCCGGGGTCTTTCTATGGTAGATTGTTCCCTACTAACAGCTTGCATTTCGTGCATTCTTCTTCTAGTCTTCATTGGCTCTCACAGGTTAGTGCTTATAATACTTAACCCGAATTTAATTTTTTCTCAAAACTGTAAAACCAACATAAAAGATATTTACTCGTTGAATATTACAGGTTCCGGCCGGGTTGGAGAGCAATGATCTTAAACGATTGAATAAGGGAAAGCTGTATATTTCAAAGAGCAGCCCACAGAGCGTGGTGGATGCTTACTTGCTGCAGTTTCGAAATGACTTTTCACTGTTTATAAAGTCACGTTCCCGGGAACTGGTTGCAGGCGGCCGCATGGTCCTTTCTTTCATGGGCCGGAGCTCCACCGATCCCACCACCGAAAATAGCTGCTACCAATGGGAGCTGTTGGCCCAAGCAATCATGAGCTTGGCTAGAGAGGTATATATATTGCTTTTTCTTTTCAATGTTTTGATTTAATTACATGCATGCAGTGTTCAGCTGCGTACCGTAAAATGAAAATTTTTCATTTAAACCCTTCTAAAAATAAAAAGATAATAATGATAATAATTTAATTTAATCTTTTAAAAATTATAAAAATATAAATTATTAAAACAGTGAAATTATATTTTTATTATGGTAACTTTTACCCCTAATTTTTTTTTTAATTCACCCCGATAGTGGTATTCATCACTAGATAGGCATGCTCAGCTGGATTGACCTAGTCTGCTTTAGGTTAGACTTTGAGTTTATATTTTTCAATTCTGCTTTTGTTTAGTCTCATAAATTTACAACTAGATTATTTCATTCTCACAATGTGAGTATCACGTCATGTGACTCGATTAAAAGGTCGCGAGATTAGGCCAAACTCGAAGGATTTAAATGCAAGATGAGAATCGATCAAAGCCATGCAACGTTTTGCATGTGGACTTCAAGGTTTAAAATTTCTCCATTTTATTCTCATTTAAAATTCCACAACCTTTTAATTTTTTTTACATATTTAGACGATGGAGATAATTAAATTGTGAAACAACTCGTAACCGAGTTCAGGTCATGCTACAATACTTTTTACCGCAAAAGAGAACAAAAATGTTAAAATATGTTGTTAGTCTTTCTACTTTAACAAAATTTAAGATTTAATCCTTATAATTAAAAAATAAAATTTAAATCAGAGGAAAAAGATGTTCGTATCCATGTCCTATTTATTGTTGATTGATTAATTTCTATAAAAAAATTTAACTTACTATATTTATTTTCAGTCAATTATATACTACCATGTCATGTTGACAAATTTTGACATGAAATATTGACCGTTTTAAAATTAAACTAAAATTCTTAAATTAAAAAAAATGATTTAAAATTTTTTTACACTTTTTTAGGGATAAGGAATAAATCTCAAACTTTACCAAAAATTTTGGGATTTTTCATGTTATTATTAGCTCTTTTCTTTTTATCACTTATGAAAAGAATCACCTCAAGAATTAGAGAAGAATAAAATTCTTGAATGGTATAAATCAGTAAAAGGTGGAAGTATATATATGGACTGAGCTTTCTAGGTTGATTTAACTTATATTTTGAATTTCTATATATGTATATATATTAGATATTTTATATTTTCCTTTTGAATTTTGAATATTATTGTAACGGATATCACGTCACCAATTGTTGTGTAAAGGAACATTACATGGTGCGTCACGTGTAATTGATAGTGTAGGTATTAATATGAGATAAAAAAATTAGATACTAAAATAAAAAAAATTAATATAATTTAAGGACCAAATCATACTATATTTAACTTATTAATTTATTGAACTTTTTCCAAATATCTATATGACTAATATATCTTATTGAACTTTTTCTAGGGTCGAATTGAAGAGGAAAAACTTGATTCTTTCAATGCCCCATACTATGCTCCATGCACTGAGGAAATAAAAGATGAGATACAAAAAGAAGGGTCCTTCACCATTGGTCGCCTTGAAGCTTTCGAAATCGATTGGGATGGTGGTGCTGTGACCGATATCCATACCCCTCATGGGAAGCTATCGGTCGGACGACGAGTGGCCAAAGCCATCCGAGCTGTTGTTGAATCGATGCTCGAATCTCACTTCGGAATCGAACCTGATGTCATGGATGATTTGTTCATTAGATATGGAGACATTGTTGGGACTCACTTGTCCAAGTCTAGAACCAAGTACATCAATTTGGTGATGGCCCTCACTAAGAAGTGGTAAAACCATAATCAAATTGGAAATCGCAATAAGTTCCATCACAGTAGAAACCAGCCATTGTAATGGGATTGTATTTTGATACACATATTCTCAATATCCCATCACGATTCATATTGGCTTCGTATAATTTAGTTAATTGATGGCTGAATTTCGATAATTTTCGTTAGGCGTGTTATGTTTTTTTGTGTGTATTTTTTCTTGCTAAATTTATGTTGTTGGAATTGAATTGGATTGATTAATCAAACCGATTGAATTAATTGGTATATTGGTCCAAATAAAAGAATTGAATCGACTTTCAAGCAAACCAAAAAGTTAAGATAAAAATCGACAATTGAGTCCGTTTATAATTTTTTTAAATATTTTAAATTTAAATATTGTTAGGCCGATAATCGAAACAGAGACCCATGATTTGAACGATTAAATCACCAATCCGATTTTAAAACATTATAATTATCCATTCAAGTTCAAAGGTCCGCTTAAATTTTAAGATAATTTATTAAACTCAAAGCTTAGCGAGTTCAATTTCAAAATATGTTAAATTTCTTTTATTTATATATATTATATAATATATATCATATGAAAACTAGATATATAAGAATATAACCTAAATATTAAAAAATATGTGAGGTTGTTTATGGCATGAAAATTTAATTAAAGATATAAAATTACTAAATATTAAATAAAAATTAATGTATTTTTATTAAATTCATATAAATTGACCTAAATAAATTTTAACCAATCATTTATAAATATGGATACATTTTAAAAAAATTCAAACTTCTTTTTGGAATAAAAAAATATAAAGTTACTAAATATCATATTTTTTTTCCTTTTCTTAAGAAATATTTTTTTCTTAAATTAATGGTGTCCAAGGGGCCAACATTTTTGGAAAATTTCATTTCTCCCTTGAAATTTTTTGAAAATTTTAATTAGTCCTTATCCTAAACTTTTGAAAATTTTCATTATGTCTTCTTAAAAAAATTAAGCTCTTTTAAATTTTTTGAAAATTCTCATTAATCTCACAAAATTTTTAAAAATTTTAATTAAACCCTAATTCTTTTAAAAAATAATCTCATTAAACTCCCAAAGTTTTTGAAAATTTTAATTAAACCCCCTAAAATTATTCCCAAAATCTGCCATTGATTGTACATTAACACGGTCTAAACCCAACCGGATCAGAAACTTCCTAGTGCCACTACTCTAGAGTGTACTAACATCCACTCGAAGTGCACTCAGCATTGAAAATAGAGGAAAACCAATGATTTCAAGCACCATAGGCAAAATCATTGTAGGCCAATACACCAACATATCATTCTTTTTAAACCGTAAACGTGCTTAATTTTTTCCGATTCAATGATTCAATATGAAATTTTCAAAGGCTTTTCAGATAAGCATATAATGAAATCTTGAAGTTGTTGATCATCAATATCATCCCCTCTCAAATGAGAGTATAGTAGAAAAAAGGAACAAAAATGTTTGAGGTTTTGGTGGAAGTAGGTCCTTATGGCCTTTGTTTATACGCAATTTTGGGTGTTGGTGCCTTTGTTTTTGTTGCGAGCGAGCTGTGGAAGAAGATGGTGCTGCGGCAGCTTAACGGGGAATATTCCGGGACCAGTAATATTCCTCCGGGGAGTCTAGGGTTGCCGTTTATCGGGGAAACTATCCAGTTTATGGCAGCCATTAATGGTGACAAAGGTTTTTATGACTTCGTACGTGTACGAAGTGAAAGGTATGTACGACTATGGTGCCTTTGTTTTCAAAGGGTTAATATCATATTTGATACTTGAATTTTGGTTTCAATAACTTTCAGTTTTTTTTCTCAATTAGGTACGTAAGTTTATCTTCAATGTTTATTTTGGTACCTGATTTTTTTTCAATTTAATACCTAAGTTTTTTTTGTCCCAATTACATTCCTGAGTTTGATTTTAATATTCAATTTAGTACACGACCTTTTTTTTTTCCTAATTAAGTACCATTACTTTTTTTTACTAGAGCACAAATATCAAATATTAATTAGGTCACATGATGTCAATTGGTCTAGATATTAAATTGAACATTGAAGCTAAGATCAAGTAACAAATTGAGCATTAAAGTCAAACGCAGATACCAAATTGAACAACCATTGGTTTTTTTTTATTAAATCCTTTAAATTTTATAAAATTTTAATTTAATAAATAGTAAAATCACATTTTAACCCTTCAAAGAAGATACAATTTTAGTTTAATCATTTAAAATTATAAATATGAGTTATTAAAATTGTAAAATTACATTTTAATTCATAATATAACTAAATTCAGACCCCATAAAAATTTTGTGGCTTCCCACTTATACTAAACTAAATTGTTTGAGATTCCTCAACTATGTTTCCAAAGCACAGCTTTCATGAAAAAGTCTAAAAAAGCCTTGTTTTTAAGACCCACACTTCTTTGGGGAATAAGCATCGACTTCGGGGGTTTCGCACATTTTTTTCAATAACCCAAATTTTCAAAGCATCCAATCGAGTTGATAAAAAGAATATAATTTTCTTCAACAATTTGCAAATGAATGTGTTGTTGTTTTCAATGGGGTCACTATCAAATTTTGCTGAAAGAGTCATTTTGTAAAACAGATACGGGAATTGCTTCAAAACCAACATATTTGGCGAGACGCATGTGTTTGTAAAGAGCACCGAATCAGCCAAAACATTACTAAACAATGAGCAGGGTCGATTCACAAAGAGGTACATAAAGTCAATTGCTGAGCTAGTGGGGAATCAAAGCTTGCTTTGTGCTTCGCCCCACCATCATAAGCTACTTCGTGCGAGGCTAATCAACTTGTTCTCCTCGAATTCCATATCGTTGTTGGTAAAACAGTTCGACCAACTCGTTGCTGATGCTCTTAATGGGTGGGAACATGGTGGCACTATCATAGTACTTGATGAAGCTTTAAAGGTTTGCCAATGAAATATCCTTTTCTTGGATCAAGATTTAGGTGTATACATGATTTGGCATGATGGGTTGCTCTTTTAATTTTGTTGATATAAAGTTGGGATTGTTGTGGTTCATGACAGTACATCTGTCAGGTGGAGAGTTATAGGCAATTAAAGAATTAAAGATGATTGAAATTTGAGTCTCTCAAGACAACTAGAGTTCGAGAAAAGGGAGGGAGAGATTGCTGAGAGTGTGTGATGAAAGAGAGTTGTCTTATTCTGAAGTCTGTGGACCTTAAAAGAGGTGCCCCTAGTCATTCCTTAGACACCACGTGTCATTCTCATATTAATTCAATAATTTCTACAACTTAACTGACCTATTGATATCCTATTCTCGTAAGTATGATTGTAATGTCAAACCAATAAATATATGAGATGTACAAGTGATAGGTATTCTGTCCACGTTAAGAGTCCCCATTGTGTAATTTCTCGAGGACTTGGGCTCATAGAGTTTTGAATTTGCAGGGTCTTGGGCTTGTAGGTTTTCTTAGCTTGCAAGATGATCCTTATTTGTGACGTTAGCTAATAAAGTAATTAGGACATGAGGTGAACTTGCTAGGTGTAAGTATAACAAATTTTATTTGGGTTTCATCCAAGCTGAATTCTCTTGAATGCTTTGTGACCTTTTACAATGTTAAGCCCCAACAACAAGTAGCAAATATTGGGGTATTATGTTAATAAACAATGTTGATGTAAAATTTAGTACGATGAGTAAAGGGAGAGGTTCGCATAATGATGATGAGAGCCCTGAGGGTCGAACAATAGCGAGATAAGTGTTTAGGGCAAGCCAAGTACAATAATGAAGATTGTATGGATGAGATGTTTATAGACTAGACCTTGCTATATGGGTACCTTATGTGAGAGAGTAGCTCAGTTATGAAAGACTCTCAACACATGCTTTGTGATGTGTGATTGAAAAATGTGTTATCCTGATGCGCTCAAGTGTTCTTGCCTGTAATACTTCAGTAGTCTTTGGTTCCAAGACTAAAGAATACAGTATTTCTAAAAGAAATTAACATAAATAAAAAATATATAGAGATTATTATTTGATAGATTGGAAATTGAATTGGGTGCAGATAACATTCAAGGCAATGTGCAAAATGTTGCTAAGTTTGGAAAGTGAAGTAGAGCTAGAGTTATTGCAAGAAGATGTAAGTCAAGTTTGTAAAGCGATGCTTGCATTCCCTTTGAGGTTTCCTCGGACAGGATTCTACAAAGGCCTTCAGGTAATCAGAATAATAATTTAAAAAAGAACCCTTTGAGGTTTCCTTTTTCTAAAATTGACCCCATGAATCCCATAATTTAGCACTAGAGCTTTGAAATTCCAATTACAAAACCAGGCTAGAAAAAGAATCATGAGCACATTGGAGAAGATCATTAGTAGAAGAAGAACGGGTTTAGACCGTAATTCCAAAGATTTCCTTCAATGTCTATTGGCAAAGGATGACAATTCTAGCTTTGATGGAATGCATAGACTAACAGATGCAGAGATTCAAGATAATATATTGACCATGATTATTGCAGGTGACCCCCCCTTTTTTTTTTTTGCTTTCATTACAATGTTCATCATTCATAATCTTCAATTAGCCTTTGTTCATCAAATTTCAGGCCAAGATACAACAGCAAGTGCAATCACATGGATGATCAAGTATCTAGGGGAAAATGAAGAGGCCCTTGAGGCAATCAAGGCAAGTAGAAAAATCCAAATGGGTTAATATACTATTTGGTACTCGAGTTTAGTTTCAATATTCAATTTGGTACATCTGTTTTCTTAATTGATACTTGAGTTTTTCTTTGTTCTATATAAGTAATTGAGTTTGGCTTCAATGGTAAATTTGTGGTATTGAAATTTTCTTTTGTCTCAATTACATACCTATATTTTTTATACTACAGTACTCAAATATTTATTGTACCACATGATGCCAAATAGAATATAGAAGTCAAACTTAGATACCAAATTGGGACAAAAAAGTCTATCAATTTAAACATTTAAGTCAAATTTAAGTACCAAATGATATATCAACTCAAGCCAAATTTATGGTAGTTGATGATTTCAGTTAGATTTAAGTAATTTAAATAATATATTATTTGGTAATTGAGTTTGCCATTCAATTTGATACTTAAGTTTGCTTCAATGTTTAATTTGGTATCTGAGTTTGACTTTAATATTTTATTTGGTACCTGAGTGTTTTTGTTTAATTATTTCTTGAGTTTTTCTTTGTTTCATACAAGTATCTGAGTTTGACTTTAACGTTTAATTTGGTACCTGAATTTTTCTTTTGTCCCAATTAAATACTTATGTTTTTCTACTAAAGCTGAATATTGAAGCCGAATTCAAGTATTAAATGGTATATTAACTCAATCCTACTTAATAATTTCAGTTAGATTTAAGTAACTTATTCTACTTTTTGGTTTTTAATGACTAGAGCAGGCTGAGCAACGTCAACTTGCGGAAAAAACTTCAAAAAAGTCATTTCTTACTTTGGACGATCTCAATGAAATGCCCTATGCTTCTAAGGTTAAGCAAAATGAAAATGGTGCATTTTTTTAAAATTCTTCAAGGTTTTAAATTTTCTCAACTTCAAGCAATAGCTTAACATATTAATGAAGTAAAAGGTGATGATCTCAGGTGATTAAAGAGTCACTGAGAATGGCATCTGTCGTACCATGGTTCCCAAGACTTGTACTCGAAGACTGTGAGATTGAAGGTTTGATTTCTACCACCAAGATTAAATTTAATGTTATTTTTCTTATATTAGGTAATAATGAAATGTGAATTGAGCAAGTTGAATTTCGATTGGATTAACTTAAATTTTAAAATTTTCATAGGATTTGAATCGTTTTGGATTCAATTAATCTTGAATTTGACGGGTGGAGGCAAGGATTCTTGTCCTCTTTTCTCAATGATAAATTTATAACCCTCCCAAAGTTTATAATTAAGTTATGTACCTATAAAAAAAAACTTCCGACTTTGCTCCTAAGCTTAGGTTATTTCAAGTTTAACTCAATTTTAATTAGGGTCATTCGAGTTTCTTAATCAAGTTTTTCAAGTTCAGGTTATTTTGAGTTTTTTATTTGGGATTTAACACTTGAATTCAAGTCATTTTCGAGTTTAGATTAACCTTGATCAAATTATTAAATGTTTATATAATCAAATTGAATTAAATTAAACTCAAATCAGAATTCATAGATCTATCTTATATTTTTTATTGTTTTGCCAATAGGATACAAGATAAAGAAAGGGTGGAATGTGAACATTGATGCTAGATCAATACATCTTGATCCAATACTCTACAATGAACCCAACAACTTCAATCCTTCAAGGTTTGATGTAAGTATCTTTGCTTATGCTAAAAAAAAACAACCATTTTGATTTATAAAATCGTGGAAGAATGATGAATGTGTGTGTGTGTGTGTTTTTTTTTGCACCACATAGGATGAACATTTTTGTAAGCCATACAGCTTCTTAGCATTTGGAATGGGAGCAAGGACTTGCTTGGGAATAAACATGGCTAAAGCTATGATGCTCGTCTTTCTCCACCGTCTACTAACCACATACAAGCAAGTTTTCATTATTTATTTATAGTACTTCATTGGGTTATATATTATCTTTATCTATTGACAACTATTTAAATAACCCTAAAGTCCCCAAAAATGTTGATAACTATTTAGGATTGGATTAGGTCTAAACGATGGCATATAATTAAAATAATTTGAACTACTTTTAACATTGTTTTCAGAACCGGACTAGATTGATTGGTTATTGGTTAGACCAATAATTAATTAGAATATCGGTTTGAAATAAGGGATTGGACCGGTTGAGTCGCGAACCGGTTAAACGGATTAATCAAACTGATTTTTCTATTTTTCTTTTGCTTTTTTTTATATTTTTAACAATTTATTCAATTTAATTGTACAAACCGGTCGAATCAAAAACTAATGTTCTAACCAATTGGACCACCCGTCTAATTCTAAAACTTTGGTTTTGAACTAGTTGAAAATTGGATATAATAAAAAAAATCGAGTATTTTTTTATTTATAATAATTTTTTGGATTTTTTCATGTTTTCGTTTATTTTATCAATTTTGAATAATGTTAAAAATTTTAAAATATTTTTAAAAAGAAAAATTATTATTTATTAATTCTTGTTATTTTTTAAGTGATTGAATTGATGAATTGAATCAAAAGTTGAACCTCTAATCTCTTCAACCTCCTAATTTAATTAATTATGTTTTGCTTTGTTTTTCAGGTGGAAGGTAATGGATTCGGATTTAAGTATTGAGAAATGGGCATTGTTTTCAAGGCTAAGGAGTGGTTGTCCTGTGCAATTGTCACATATTAGTAACACAGAATAATATTGGATTATGTTACATCCGTAAAGTAAATGAAAATAAAAATTATATAGAAGAATTGTATAAAAATCAAATAAGGTATTAGTTGAAATGCTAAAATTAATAGTGTTAATTTTAAGTTTAAATTCAACTCTGTGTAAACATTTTATAAATTTTATAAATATAAAACGATAAAAACACCTTTAAATTAATATTTATTATTTTAGTAAAAAAGTAATTTTTATTTATTTTTAAATTGATATGATATTTAATTAACTCGTGACACTATTTCAACTAGAGATTTCAAATATGGTAAGTGTGGAGGTTAATACCAATATAAATTAAGTATTCACTATTGAAGGGCTATAAATAATCAATTAATTACTTAAAATGTTAAATTTAATTCATGTACTTTAACAAATATTTTATTGAGATATTTGATTTTTGCATCTGATCTTTAATTCCATTTATTAAAATGATATTTGTCTTTAAAATCATTAATGACGTGATGTCAAATCAATAAATAGATAACACGTCGTAATTTTACTACATCATTTAATATGTTAGATAAAATTTAAATTTAAGGACTAATCTAAACGAAAAAAATTAAAATATATCAAATTTATAGATTAAATATTACTTTATCCTGACCAAATTTCGAAGATGGTTCCTACATGATGATATATTTTTTTCCATTTTTGTACAAAGAGATAAAAGCAAGGTTAAAATGAGCAAATAAAAAAAAGCAATTAACGCAAACAAAAAGAATTCGTTCTAGTTGTTGTTGATGTGGTACAACGAGATTATGTCATATCATTACCTAAACCTTTTAAAAATTATTTTTTAATTTTCAAGTGATGATGTGACACAATCTCAAAGTTTCATGCCATTAATTTTTTTATATTTATCAAGTTCAAAGATTAAAATAAACTTAGTTATCAAATTCAAGTATCAAAATAGAAAAAAAAAATAGTACATATACCAAAATAGACTTAATTGCTAAGTCCAGGGACTAAAAGTAATATTAACCCATATATTAATTGTTAAACACCACCAAATCAACTTAATATAATATTCACGCTTTAGACCACCAATCAATAAGAAGCAAGCTTGGGGACCAAACACAAGGACAAGAGGTATTATCCCTTACAGGATCATCTTTGTATTTGCTCATATTACTTTCTTTCTCGATCACCAAATCTTCTCATTGACTAAAGCATTCAGAAAATATATTGAAGTAGAAGCTATGGTGCCCCCCACAATTTACCTTCATCTCGAGAGCACCCGAATCCGTCTCCAAATCTAATAGAGGCATCGAATTTCATCCAACATAAATGATCTTTTGTTGATAAGAAATTTCCTTAATTGAACTAAATTGGATTTTGAGCAGTGTTTGAGTCAAGACCATTTACTGAGCATCTACATTTGGGTCTTTAATGTTGGATAAACCCATTTGTTATGGATTTTCATTTTGGCTTTTTAATTTCAATTTTATTTTTGTTTTGGATTGGATAAGATCTTTTTTATGTCTTAACTTGATTTTAGGCTCATTAATTTCTAGTCCTATTATTCACTTGAATAAAAAAATATAAAAATATATATATATAAATTATAACATTTTCTGCTTTAAGATATAGGAAAATATTTTTTTATAAATTTTATAAAATTTTGTGATTTTAATTATAAATTTTAATTTTTAATGATTTTTTTATAATTCTAGAATGTATCTAAACAACTAGGTGTCCATATTCAAATGAATCCGGACAACCTTTTATCCAGATTCATTGTGTACTTATTTTAAATTTTAAATTTTTATTTTTTGCTAATGTAGTATTGCCACATCAACAAAAACAATGCTAACATGACATCTTTTAACAGCCACTCCAACATTGTTATTAAATACTAGAGATCAACATCAGTCAAAGGGCCTATTTGATTAGTTTTGTCAGGGGTTCAATTGGGTGCAAAAAGTTGAAAGAATCTTAATTGATTTCTTTGAAAAAATTTGAGAGCTTATAACACCATTAAACGAATGTTTTATTTTATGTGAATGAATAAAAATTAAAGATATTGAATCTTATCAAATTAAAAAAAATGTACTAAATATATATATTTATAAATTTAAAACATATGCTATTAAATATGTTTTATTAATTTGATTTGGTCTTTATTGTTTAAATTCATGATGAAAATACTCAAAACAACACTCACTAAATTCAATACTCAAAAACATGAAACGTTATTTTTTCCATCAATCTGATCTCGTATCAATTTCATTATAGATTCTGATTATATCTGTTTTTTTTAACATAATGATTAGAACTAACTATAACTCTTTCTTAACCCATAAATAGGAAGATAATGTGTTTAACGCACTCGAATCCATGTCTTCCTGTATTGACGAAAATGCACGTGCCAATCAAACTAAAACTCAATTGACATGTATGAAATATATTTTTTTTTTAATCCTTCGATCTGTCTCATAATTCTAAAATAGCCACACCACAAAGAAATCTTCAATCTATGGAATTATACAATGTCATAAGAATTGCCAATTAAAATTTGGGTCAATATTTGACGGATAATTTTGCTCCCAATCATCGTCGGAGTTGTTCGAACTAAATGCATCCATATCCCCAATATTATCCTCCACTAAGATGATATGCTTGTCCACTATGATCTCCTCCGAACTACAACAACTTTCCATTTCCTCGTCAAAAAGTGAAGGAGCAGATTCAAAATTGTCGACGTCGACGGCGAAGTCGCCTCGATAAGATTCAACATCGTCGACGTCAACGAGGACGTCGCCTTGAAAAGATTCAACATCGTCGACGTCGACGGGGAAGTCGCCGAGATAAGATTCAACATCGTCGACGTCGACGGGGAAGTCGCCTCGATAAGATCGAACATTGTCATCGCGGACAACGTAAGGCGATCTGAGCGGTGTGTGGCTAGATAGAAAGCAAAGAGCAAAGATGATGAAGATGATGAAGATGAAAACAGGCAGTAGCTTGTTTGAAAGACCTTTAGCAGAATCTACATGGATGAAGAACCAAAACAAAAATGACAAAACAAACATTATCCCATGCGGAGGAGAGTTGTATGGCTGTTCTTCCATTTTTTTTTCTAAAAAAAAAAAACCAAAATTTAGAAATTTCTTTTTCACTAACTGAGATCGACCAAAAGTCGATTTTGGATGCCTTATCTGGTGAATAGTTATGCAAAGCTAATTTATATGGTCGGAAGTAAGATTACTAGATCTTTCTCTTTCTTGTTGAATTCTGTCGCTCGATCTTTAACTAAGGTCAATGGTCAAGAAACTCGATAAAAGTTGGCGTTCTGATGATGACAGAATATAATAAATAATTTTTTATTTTAATAACAATCTAAAGGGTCAATTGCACCAAAGGTCCCCAAATTATCACCAGATTCTAAATTGATGCTTAGGCTTCAATATGTTTTCATTAAATGCTCTAAGTTTCGATATTATCCATTAATTTAGACATTAATGTCAATTCCACTATATAACATATTCAAAACACGTATCGACAACATGTACAACTTGGATTTGAGTCTTAAAAAAAAAGAAGCAAACAATGTCACTAAATTTTGGGAGGATTATTTCTTTCTTCTAACACATAAATCTAAGTAACTACACACGTGTTTTTGAATGTGTTTAACCCCAAGCTAATGAGAAAGCTAACATAAAGACCTATTTTATACTATATTTATATTTAAAAATTCAATTAAAATATTTAAAGTCTGAGGACCAATTTATAATCTAAATCATAATTTGGGAATGCTTGATAAAATTAACCCTAAATAACTCTCGATAGAGGCGTAACAAGGCAAGTGGTTAATAAGATATTTGTCTGATTAAGGAACACCTAATAATCAGATATTAATAACGTTACAGAATAGCGTTTGTTGACTTTTAATTTATTTATGAAAATAAATATTGAAGGCTTGGAATCATTGTATAATCTTGCAAGAAAATGAAAACATACGTAAACGTGGGCTGAAGATATTGAAGCTAAACAGGTGCCACCTGGACGTTTTCGTGGCCAGATCGAACTAAGGTTAACCTTTTGTTTAAATCTGATCCAAGTTCATATTTATAAATACTTAATTCAAATACATTGTAAGGTCCTCCATATTATTTTTAAGAATATTTATATTATTTTCAATTTATTGATTTTTTTATATTTTTCATTTATTAAAAGGTTAAAATATTCGTAAGTTCCTATACTTTTTAGAAATTTTGAAATTTAGTCATTATACTTCATTTTTTTCAGATTTTAAAATTTTGGTCTAACTATTAATATTGTTAAATTTGTTAGTGTGGCATCTTGAAATAAAAAAAATAATTTATTCACTTAATAGCCATGTAATTAAAAAATAATTTTGTAATTAATCTGAATCTAACAAAAAAAATTAACGATGATAACAGTTGAACTTGAAATTTGAAATTTGAAAATTGAAAAGCAGAGGGACTAAATTCCAAATTTTTGAAGAGTATAGGAAATTATGGCATATTTTAACTTTATTAAAATCATTTTTATACAATGCCTATAACAACCCATAATCCTTTTTTAACCCTTAAATAGGAGGATAAACATGCTTTAACGTGCTTGAACTTATGTCCTCCTACACTGGCAACAATACTGATGCTAACCGAGTTGAGACTCAATCCACACCTTATTAAAATCATATTGTAACGCCCTGGACCTGACTTGATTCATCGGGTCCGAATCTCAGGTGTTACTTCACATACTACTTAACAAAATTCCGAAATAGTTGACATAAACTTCTTACTTGAGGCATTTTTCCTCGTTGTTTTTAAATAAAGACTCTCCTTTAGAGAATCAAAAGAAAATATTTAGAAACAAAATATTAAATCATATTTATTACAACTCCTTACAATACAAACATTTACAAATGACAAACTCTTAGGCATAATCCTACAATGCACCTCATTTACAAATAGCCTATTGTATACATAATAATCCACTTTGTCACTTCCTTTGCATATTTTTAACGTTGTCCCTCCTGAATTTACAAGTGTTTCAGGTGGCGTGGTAAGGGAACGCGTTAGAAATACTCTAAGAAAGTGACGGAATAGATTATTATGCATACAATGGAATCTCATCCTTAAGCATTGGAATCTTCATAATCTCTAGCAGTTGCCCAAACTTCTTGACCTGGTTGTAGGGGTGAAGGTATAGATTTCGTTTGAGGGAAGTTAAGTGTCTTAGCTCTAAAAAAATAGAAAATTGGCTTTTTAGTCCCTTAATATTTAAAAATTAAAATTTGATATATAATAAAATTATGTTTTGACTTTCTCAAAAACGAAAAAAAAAATTTATTAATCCTTTCAAAGATGATAAAATCATAAGTTTGTACATGATAAAATTACACTTTAATTTTTTTTAAAATTTATAATTTAATTTTAAGTGTTTGGATTGATTAATTGAATCAAGACTTGAAGCTCCAATCTCTTCACTCTCTTAATTTAATTAATTATGTTTTGCTTTGTTTTTCAGGTGGAAGGTAATTGTTTTGGATTTAAGAATTGAAAAATGGGCATTGTTTTCAAGGCTAAAGAGTGGTTGTCCTGTACAAGTGTCATGTATTAGTAACATAGAATAATTTTGGAATATAGTACATCTATAATATAAATGAAAAAAAATTATATAAAAATCAAATAAGGTATTAGTTAAAATGATAAAATTAATAGTGTTTTAAGTTTAAATTCAATTATGTGTAAATATTTTATAAATTTTTATATAAAAATATAAAACGATAAAAACACCTTAAAAAAATTTTTAACATAATATCTAGAACTACCCATAGCCTCTCCTTAACCCATAAATAGGAGGATAATCATGGGTGTATCTAGTAGGGCTTGATAGGGGTCCTACCCCCTAAAATGGAGATTTCCATTTAGATCGTTTAGAATTTTTTAAATTTTAAGTTAAAAAAATAAAATTACACTTTGGCCTCCTAAAAATGATAAAAATTTAATTTAATCCTTTAAAAATTATAAAGATATAAGCTATTAAAATGATAATTACAATTTAATTTTGGTCCCCCTAAAAAAAATTTCTACATCGCCCCTAAGGATAATGCGCCTCAACACACTTAAACCCATATCCTCCTGCAATGGCAATAATGTTCGAAGATGGTTCCTACATTATGATTCTTTTTCCATTTTTGTACAAAGAGTCATATAAAAGCAAGGTTAAAATGAGCAAAAAAAAAAAAAAAGAAAAGCAATTAAGGCCAATAAAAACCAATGTTTTTATGAAATGGAATTAGAATTGTTATATCATAATGCGATTAGGGACAAATATATTGAAAGTGTTATCTTTGGTTCTCTTTGGTATCTAAACTTGACAGTTAGGTTTATTTTGGTCCCTGAATTTGAATTCCATCAAAATTTGATGATGTGGTACAACGAGATTATGCCACATCATCACCTTTTTTTAAAAATTATTTTTTGATTTTTAAGTGACGATGTGGCACAATCTCAAACTGTCATGTCTTTAATTTTTTTACATTTGTCAAGTTCAGGGATCAAAATAGACCTAGTTGCCAAATTCAAATACCAAAGTGGATAAGAAATAGTACATGTACCAAAACGACTTAATTGCTAAGTTTAGGAACTAAAAGTAATACTAACCCAAATATTAATTGTTAAACACCACCAAATCAACTTAATATAATACGAGATCACTCTTTAGACCAACAATCAATAAGAAACAAGCTTGGGACCAAGCACAAGGACAAGAGGTAGTATTCCTTACATGATCATCTTTGTCTTTACTCATATTGCTTTCTCAATCACCAAATCTCCTGATTGACTAAAGCATTCAGAAAACATGTTGAAGTAGAAGCTCTGGTGCCCCCCACAATTTCCCTTCGTCTCGAGAACACCCGAATCCGTCTCCAAATCTAATAGAGGCATCGAATTTCATCCAACATAAATGATTTTTTGTTGATGTAAAATCGTTTTAATCACCAAAGAAATTTCTTTAATTGAACTAAATTGGATTTTGAGCTAAGAGTTTGATTCAAGACCATTTACTTAGTATCTACATTTGGGTCTTTAATGTTGGATAACCCATTTATTATGGATTTTCATTTGGGCTTTCTAATTTCAATTTTGTTTTGTTTTGGATTGATAAGATCTTTTTTATATTTTAACTTGATTTTAGGGTTAGAAATTAATGAGCTTGATTTTTTTATAATTTCTGATTTAAAATATAGAAATTTTTTTTATAAATTTTATAAAATGTTATGATTTTAATTATAAATTTTAATTTTTAATAATTTTTTATAATTCCAAAATGTATCTGGATAAGTGGGTGTCCATATTCAAATGAATCTGGACACTTGTTTATCCAGATTTATTGTGTACTTATTTAAATTTTTTTTATTTTTTTGTTGACGTGGTATTGCCGTATCAACAAAAACAATGTTAACATGGCATCTTTTAATAGCCATGCCAACATTGTTATCAAATACTAACTATCAATGTCAGTCAAATGGCCTATTTGATTAGTTTGATTAGTTTGATTAGTTCAGGGGCATAATTGAGTGCAAAAAGTTCGAAGAGTCTTAAATGATTTTTTTGAAAATATTTAAGAGCTTATAATACCATTAAAACAATGTTTTATTTTATGCGAATGAATAAAAAATTAAATCAAAGATATTGAATCTTATAAAATTTAAAAAATGTACTAAATATATATTTATAAATTTAAAACATATGCTATTAAATATGTTTTATTAATTTGATTTCGTCTCCGTTACTTAAATTCATGGTGAAAATATTCAAAACAACACTCACTAAGCAAGCACTAAACTAATACTCAAAAACATGAAATGCTATTTTTTCAATCAATCTAATCTTGTATCAATCTAATTATAGATTTTGATTATATCTATTCTTTTTGGCATTATGCTTAGAACTAGCCATAGCTACTCCCCAACCCATAAACAGGAAAATAATATATTTTAACGCACTTAAACCTACATCCAACAATGCACATACCAATCAAACTAAAACACAATCGGCACATATCACACTATTTTTAATCCTTTAGAGATTCATCTGTCTCATAATTCTAAAATATCCGCACCACAAAGAAATCTTCAATCTATATAATTATGCAATAAGTCATAAGAATTGCCAATTAAAATTTGGATCACTATTTGACGGATAATTTTGCTCCCAATCTTCGTCGGAGTTGTTTGTGTTGAATATTGGCAATATCCCACATTAGGAAAAGATAGAAAGGGAGGGGGTTTGGTTTGTTATATATAGAACCCCTCCCCCTTTGGTTGTATTAGCCCAAAATCTTCTCCTTTGTAATATTTCTAGAGGAAATATTAATTTGGTAGTGTCCGAGGACGTAAGCTAAATTGGCCGAACCTCGTTAAAACTCTGGTATTTTATTTCTTATTTGTTTGCTTTTATTTAATAGCTTTATGTTGGTTATATTTATTTAGTTATTATTGCTATAAATATCTAAGTGAGTTCTGTCTAGTTGTTGGGTTTTAAGCGGGACCATTGTGACCCCTCCAATTTAACTGGGAATTTTCTTAGTATAATTGTTGGCATAATAATTATCTAAATATTTCTGATAATATTGTTATTAATATTATCGTCGCTTCCGCAACAATTGGTATCCGAGCCAAGGTTTTGTAGTATGCTCTGTGTTTGCAGCTTAGTCTGATCTTACACATCAGAAACATTTCCTAAAGCTTGTGGGTATTCTACATTTGGTGGCTATTAAGTAGAAGCTATGGCAAAAATGACAGAAGAAAAACCATCCATATCAACAACTTCCACTTCGTACATTTTGCCGAGGATTGGAACTGCAAATACGAGATTTGTAGTGGAAATTTTTGATGGAACAGGTCATTTCGGCATGTGGCAAAGTGAGCTTCTAGATGCCCTCTTTCAACAGGGTCTAGATATTGCCATTGAGGAAGAAAAACCAGAAGGGGTTGATGATAAAGAATGGAAGACCATCAACCGATTGGCATGTGGTACAATTCGATCATGTCTTTCCAGAGAGCAGAAGTATACATTCAGTAAAGAGACTTCTGCAAGTAAATTGTGGAAAGCATTGGAGGAGAAATTTCTGAAGAAGAACAGTCAAAATAAGTTACATATGAAGAAAAGACTGTTTCGTTTCAGTTATGTTCCTGGTACCACGATGAACGAGCACATTACCAATTTTAATCAGCTGGTGGCTGATTTGTTGAATTTGGATGTGACTTTTGAAGACGAAGACTTGGCGTTAATGTTGTTGGGATCGCTTCCTGAGGAGTTTGAGTACCTTGAAACTACTCTACTTCATGGAAAATCGGAAGTAACTTTCAATGAAGTAACTGCTGCATTGTATAGCTATGAACTACGCCGAAAGGATAAGTTGAAAGGTTCAGGTGAAGCAGCAGTGGAAGCATTGGTAACAAGAGGTCGTCAGCAAAGTCAGTCTAAGGGGAAGAGAAGAAAGTCCAAAGGTCGAGCTGTTGCCAAAGATGAATGTTCTTTTTGCAAAGAAAAAGGACATTGGAAGAAAGATTGTCCAAAATTGAAGAAAAAAGGGAAGACTCCGCAAGATGCAAATGTTGCAGAATGCAATAGTGAAGCAGAGTCAGACTTTTCTCTTAGTATGACATCTTCAACATTATATGCAGATGAGTGGATCATGGATTCTGGTTGTTCCTATCATATGTGTCCCATTCGGGAATGGTTCTTTGAATTTCAAAAACTAGATGAAGGGGTTGTTTACATGGGTAATGATAACACATGTAAAATAGCCGGGATAGGTTCAATTAAACTGAAGAGTCATGATGGATCTACTAGAATTTTGCGGGATGTACGATATGTCCCAAAGTTGAAGAAGAATCTCATCTCTTTGGGGTCGTTAGAATCTAAAGGCCTAGTTGTGACAATACGAGATGGAGTTCTTAAAGCAACTTCAGGAGCATTGGTGATGTTGAAAGGCATAAGAAAGAACAATCTGTATTACTACCAAGGTAGTACAGTGGTCGGGACAACAGCAGCAGCAATTACGAGTACCAAGAAGGACGCTGAGGCAACACAGCTGTGGCATATGCGTTTGGGCCATGCTGGTGAAAAATCCTTGCAAACTCTAGCCAAGCAAGGATTATTGAAAGGTACAAAGACTTGCAAACTTGAATTTTGCGAGCATTGTGTTCTGGGAAAACAACGAAGGGTGAAATTTGGCACTGGGATTCACAATACTAAAGGTATTCTGGATTATGTGCATTCTGATGTATGGGGACCGTCCAAGACTCCATCACTTGGAGGAAGACGTTATTTTGTCACCTTTATTGATGATTTTTCCAGACGAGTTTGGGTGTTCCCTATGAAGAACAAAGATGAGGTGCTTGAAGTTTTCCTTAAGTGGAAAACTAAAGTTGAAAATCAGACAGGAAGGAAGATTAAGGTTCTCCGATCAGACAACGGTGGAGAATATAAAAGCGATCCTTTCCTGAAGATATGCCAAGATTGTGGCATAGTAAGGCACTTCACCGTAGGTGGAACACCGCAACAGAATGGGGTGGCAGAGCGTATGAATCGAACGCTTGTGGAGAAAGTTCGATGTATGTTATCTAATGCTGGATTAGATAGAAAGTTTTGGACTGAGGCTGTGACGTACGCTCAACATCTCATCAATCATTTGCCATCATCTGCTATAAATGGCAAGACTCCTTTGGAGAAATGGTATGGAAAACCTGCTACTGATTATGACACCTTGCGCATTTTTGGTTCTATTGCATATTATCATGTGAAAGAATCAAAGTTAGATCCAAGAGCAAAGAAGGCTCTATTCATGGGCTTCAATGCTGGTGTTAAGGGATATCGTTTGTGGTGTCTAGAGGCAAAGAAGACGATAATCAGTAGGGATGTTACCTTTCATGAATCTGCCATGTTGAATAAGGTAAATCCAGAAGGAGTGAGTAGTACTTCACAGCAGGTGGAGTGTACTCCGCAGCAGGTGGAGTTTGAGCAGAGTGTGGTAATTCCAGCAAAAGGTACCACTAGTGATTCTTCATTGGCAGATGCAGAGTCAGATGAGGAAGAGGTTTCTACCCAAGAACCTCAACAGCAATCAGAGCCAATTGCAGTCAGAAGGCAGAGACGAGAAATTCAGAAACCTGCTCGTTTCACTGACATGGTAGCTTATGCACTTCCAGTTGTTGATAATATTCCATCCACTTACACCGAAGCCATTCAGAGTTTAGAGAATAATAGATGGTTAGGTGCAATGGAAGAGGAAATGCAATCTCTAGAGAAAAACAAGACGTGGAAGCTGGCACAACTACCAAAAGGGAAGAAGGCGATTGGTTGCAAATTTGAAGACACTATTGAAGTTTGTGTTATGAGAAGATGTTCGAAGATGTGGAATATCGCCAAGGTGGAGATTTGTTGAATATTGGCAATATCCCACATTAGGAAAAGATAGAAAGGGAGGGGGTTTGGTTTGTTATATATAGAACCCCTCCCCCTTTGGTTGTATTAGCCCAAAATCTTCTCCTTTGTAATATTTCTAGAGGAAATATTAATTTGGTAGTGTCCGAGGACGTAAGCTAAATTGGCCGAACCTCGTTAAAACTCTGGTATTTTATTTCTTATTTGTTTGCTTTTATTTAATAGCTTTATGTTGGTTATATTTATTTAGTTATTATTGCTATAAATATCTAAGTGAGTTCTGTCTAGTTGTTGGGTTTTAAGCGGGACCATTGTGACCCCTCCAATTTAACTGGGAATTTTCTTAGTATAATTGTTGGCATAATAATTATCTAAATATTTCTGATAATATTGTTATTAATATTATCGTCGCTTCCGCAACAGTTTGAACTAAACGCATCCATATCCCCAGCATCATCCTCCACTAGGATGATATGCTTGTCCACCATGATCTCCTCCGAACTACAACAACTATCCATTTCCTCCTCACGAAGTGAAGGAACAGATTCAACATCGTCGACGGGGAAGTCGCCTCGATAAGATTCAACATCGTCGATGTCGACGGAGAAGTCGCCTCGATAAGATTCAACATCATCGACGGGGAAGTCTCCTCGATAAGATTCAACGTCATCGACGGGGAAGTCGCCTGGATAAGATTCAACATCGTCGACGGGGAAGTCGCCTCGATAAGATTCAACATCATCGACTGGGAAGTAGCCTCGATAAGATCGAACATTGTCATCGCGGACAACATAAGGAGATCTGAGCCGTGTGTGGTTAGATAGAAAGCAAAGAGCAAAGATGATGAAGATGATGAAGATGAAAATAGGCAGTAGCTTGTTTGAAATACCTTTAGCAATATCTACATAGATGAATAACCAAAACAAAAATGACAAAGCAAACATTACCCCATGCGGAGGAGCGTTGTCTGAGTGTTCTTCCATATATTTCTAAAAAAAAAAAAAACAAACCAAAACAAAACAAAACAAAAAGAACCCAAAATTGAAAATTTTCTTTTTCACTACCTGAGATCGACCAAAATTGGATTTTCGATTTTGGTGAACAGTCTGCATTCTTCTATTTATATATGGTCGGAAATAAGGTGGCTCGATCTATCTCTTTTCTGGTGAATTCTGTTCCTCGATCTGTAAGTAAGATCGATGGCCAGGAAACTCGATAAAAGTTGGTGTTCTGAGGAAGACAGAATATAAAACTAAGTTTTGACTTGACTGACAATTTAAAGGGTCAATTTCACCAAAGGTCCCCAAATTATCACCAGATTCTAAATTGATTCTTTAGCTTCAAAATGTTTTAATTAAATGCTCAAAGTATCAATATTATAAAAATCAAATCATACTATCATCCACCTATCTATTAATTTAAGCATTAAATATCAATTCTAATATAATATGTAACATATTCAATACGCGTATCAACAACATGTACAACTTGGATTCGAGTCTGAAAAAAAAAACAAACAATGTCAATAAATTTTGGCAGGATGATAAATCTATGTAACTAGACACGTGTTTTTTAATGTGTTCAACCCCCAGGTAATGACAAAGCTAAACAAAGACCTATTTGATACGATATTTATATTTAAAAATTTAATTAAAATATTTAAAGCCTGAGGACCAAATTATAATCTAAGTTATAATTTGAGAATGCCTGACAAAATTAACCCTAAATAACTCTCGATAAAGGCGGAACGTTTTGGCATCGTTTGTTGACTTTTTAATTTATTTATGAAAATAAATATTGAGGAATTGGAACCATTGTATAATCTTGCAAGAAAACGAAAACATATGTACACGTGGACTGAAGGTATTGAAGCTAAACAGGTGCCACCTGGAGGTTTTCACGGCCAGATCCAACTAAGGTTAACCTTTTGTTTAAATCTAATCATATTTGTAAATATTTAATCCAAATTATTTTTGTGAATATTTATATTATTTTCGATTTATTGAGTTTTTTATATTTTTCATTTATTAAAAGGTTAAAATATTCATAAGTTGTTACATTTTTTATAAATTTTGAAATTTAGTTATTATATTTCACTTTTTTAAATTTTAAAATTTTGATTCAACTATTAATGCTGTTAGTTTTTTTTGTTAAATTTGTTGGTATGGCATTTTGAAAAAAAAATTATTCACTTGACAGCCATATAATTAAAAAATGATTTTATAATTAACCTGAATTTAACAAAAAAAATGATAACAGTTGAATTTGAAATTTGAAATTTGGAAATTGAAAAGTAGAGGAACTAAATTTCAAATTTTTGAAGAGTATAGGGGGAATTATGGCATATTTTAACTTTATTAAAATCAATTTTATATAATGCTTATAACTACCCATAACCCTTCCTCAACCCTTAAATAGGAGGATAAAACACGCTTTTCAACGTGTTTGAACCCATGTCCTCTTGCACTGGCAACAATGTCGATGTTAACCGAGTGAGACTCAATCCGCACCTTATTAAAATCATATTGTAACACCCTAAACTCGACTTGTTTCGCCCAGTCCGAATCTCGAGTATTACTTCACAAGGACAAGAGGTATTATCCTTTATAGGGTCATCTTTCTGTGATCTTCTTTTTATATCTTTTATTATCTTCAGCCCCATATTCAGGGACGAAAGCAAAAGGGACAAGTAGTGACATTGGCCTCTCAAAAATAGTAAATTTTTCATTTAATTCTCTTAAGTTTTTATAAAATTACATATTAATATAATAATAAAATTATACTTTGACCCCAAAACTTTATAATTCATCTCTTGCCTCCAAAGCAATTTTCTACCTTTGTCTTTGCTAATGTTACTTTCTTTCTCGATCACCAAATCTCCTCATTGACTAAAGCATTTAGAAAACATCTTGAAGTAGAAGCTGTGGTGCCCCCCACAATTTACCTTCATCTCGAGAACACCCGAATCCGTCTCCAAATCTAATAGAGGCATCGAATTTCATCCAACATAAATGATTTTTTGTTTATGTAAAATCGTTTTAATCACCAAAGAAATTTCTTTAATTGAACTAAATTGGATTTTGAGCCAAGTGTTTGATTCAAGACCATTTACTTAGCATCTACATTTGGGTCTTTAATGTTGGATAAACCCATTTACTATGCATTTTCATTTGGGCTTTCTAATTTCAATTTTGTCTTTGTTTCGGATTGATAAGATCTTTTTTATGTTTTAACTTGATTTTAGGCTCATTAATTTCTAGTCCCATTTTATAAATATAAAATATAAAAATAACTTTCTATAACATTTTCTGATTTAAAATATAAAAAAATTATAAATTTTATAACATGTTATGATTTTAATTAATTTCTAATAAATTTTATAATTTTTTTTATAATTTCAAAATGTATCTAGACAAATGGATGTCCATATTCAAATGAATCTGGACAAGTTTTTATCCAGTTTCATTATGTACTTATTTTAGAATTTTTATTTTTATTTTATTTTTTGCTGGTGTGGTATTGCCACGTCAACAAACAATGTTGACATGGCATCTTTTAACAGCCACATCAGCGTTGTTATTAAATACTAACTATCAACATCAATCAAAGGGCTTATTTGATTAGTTTTGTTAATTTAAGGGCTCAATTGGGTGCAAAAAGTTTGAAGAATCTTAACTGATTTTTTTGCAAAAATTTGAGTGCTTATAATACCATTAAGCCAATATTTTATTTTATGTTATGAATAAAAATTTAAATCAAAGATATATTGAATCTTATAAAATTAAAAAAATGTACTAAATATATATTTATAAATTTAAAACCTATAATGGAAAATATGTTTTATTAATTTAATTTGATCTCGAATGCTTAAATTCATGATGAAAATATTCAAAACAATACTTACAACATTAAATTCAATACTCAAAACAAAACTCAATTCCTATCCTCTACATGCAATGCTATTTTTTCAATTAATCCAATCTCGTATCGAACTATTTCTAATCCTTTAGAGATTACATACTTCTCATCATTCTAAATTGCTACACCACAAAGAAATCTTCAATCTATAGAATTATACAATAAGTCAAAAGAATTGCCAATTAAAATTTGGGTCAATATTTGACGGATAAACATGCTCCCAATCTTCGTCGGAGTTGTTCGAACTAAATGCACCCATATCCCCAACATCATCCTCCACTAGGATGATATGCTTGTCCACTATGATCTCCTCCGAATTACAACAACGTTCCATTTCCTCCTCAGAAAGTGAAGAAACAGATTCAACGTCGTCGATGGGGAAGTCATCTCGATAAGATCCAACATCGTCATCATGGCTAGATAGAAAGCAAAGAGCAAAGATGATGAAGTTGATGAAGATGAAAATAGGCAATAGTGTTGAATATTGGCAATATCCCACATTAGGAAAAGATAGAAATGGAGGGGGTTTGGTTTGTTATATATAGAACCCCTCCCCCTTTGGTTGTATTATCCCAAAATCTTCTCCTTTGTAATATTTCTAGAGGAAATATTGATTTGGTAGTGTCCGAGGACGTAAGCTAAATTGGCCGAACCTCGTTAAAACTCTGGTATTTTATTTCTTATTTGTTTGCTTTTATTTAATAGCTTTATGTTGGTTATATTTATTTAGTTATTATTGCTATAAATATCTAAGTGAGTTCTGTCTAGTTGTTGGGTTTTAAGCGGGACCATTGTGACCCCTCCAATTTAACTGGGAATTTTCTTAGTATAATTGTTGGCATAATAATTATCTAAATATTTCTGATAATATTGTTATTAATATTATCGTCGCTTCCGCAACAATTGGTATCCGAGCCAAGGTTTTGTAGTATGCTCTGTGTTTGCAGCTTAGTCTGATCTTACACATCAGAAACATTTCCTAAAGCTTGTGGGTATTCTGCATTTGGTGGCTATTAAGTAGAAGCTATGGCAAAAATGACAGAAGAAAAACCATCGATATCAACAACTTCCACTTCGTACATTTTGCCGAGGATTGGAACTGCAAATACGAGATTTGTAGTGGAAATTTTTGATGGAACAGGTCATTTCGGCATGTGGCAAAGTGAGCTTCTAGATGCCCTCTTTCAACAGGGTCTAGATATTGCCATTGAGGAAGAAAAACCAGAAGGGGTTGATGATAAAGAATGGAAGACCATCAACCGATTGGCATGTGGTACAATTCGATCATGTCTTTCCAGAGAGCAGAAGTATACATTCAGTAAAGAGACTTCTGCAAGTAAATTGTGGAAAGCATTGGAGGAGAAATTTCTGAAGAAGAACAGTCAAAATAAGTTACATATGAAGAAAAGACTGTTTCGTTTCAGTTATGTTCCTGGTACCACGATGAACGAGCACATTACCAATTTTAATCAGCTGGTGGCTGATTTGTTGAATTTGGATGTGACTTTTGAAGACGAAGACTTGGCGTTAATGTTGTTGGGATCGCTTCTTGAGGAGTTTGAGTACCTTGAAACTACTCTACTTCATGGAAAATCGGAAGTAACTTTCAATGAAGTAACTGCTGCATTGTATAGCTATGAACTACGCCGAAAGGATAAGTTGAAAGGTTCAGGTGAAGCAGCAGTGGAAGCATTGGTAACAAGAGGTCGTCAGCAAAGTCAGTCTAAGGGGAAGAGAAGAAAGTCCAAAGGTCGAGCTGTTGCCAAAGATGAATGTTCTTTTTGCAAAGAAAAAGGACATTGGAAGAAAGATTGTCCAAAATTGAAGAAAAAAGGGAAGACTCCGCAAGATGCAAATGTTGCAGAATGCAATAGTGAAGCAGAGTCAGACTTTTCTCTTAGTATGACATCTTCAACATTATATGCAGATGAGTGGATCATGGATTCTGGTTGTTCCTATCATATGTGTCCCATTCGGGAATGGTTCTTTGAATTTCAAAAACTAGATGAAGGGGTTGTTTACATGGGTAATGATAACACATGTAAAATAGCCGGGATAGGTTCAATTAAACTGAGGAGTCATGATGGATCTACTAGAATTTTGCGGGATGTACGATATGTCCCAAAGTTGAAAAAGAATCTCATCTCTTTGGGGTCGTTAGAATCTAAAGGCCTAGTTGTGACAATACGAGATGGAGTTCTTAAAGCAACTTCAGGAGCATTGGTGATGTTGAAAGGCATAAGAAAGAACAATCTGTATTACTACCAAGGTAGTACAGTGGTCGGGACAACAGCAGCAGCAATTACGAGTACCAAGAAGGACGCTGAGGCAACACAGCTGTGGCATATGCGTTTGGGCCATGCTGGTGAAAAATCCTTGCAAACTCTAGCCAAGCAAGGATTATTGAAAGGTACAAAGACTTGCAAACTTGAATTTTGCGAGCATTGTGTTCTGGGAAAACAACGAAGGGTGAAATTTGGCACTGGGATTCACAATACTAAAGGTATTCTGGATTATGTGCATTCTGATGTATGGGGACCGTCCAAGACTCCATCACTTGGAGGAAGACGTTATTTTGTCACCTTTATTGATGATTTTTCCAGACGAGTTTGGGTGTTTCCTATGAAGAACAAAGATGAGGTGCTTGAAGTTTTCCTTAAGTGGAAAACTAAAGTTGAAAATCAGACAGGAAGGAAGATTAAGGTTCTCCGATCAGACAACGGTGGAGAATATAAAAGCGATCCTTTCCTGAAGATATGCCAAGATTGTGGCATAGTAAGGCACTTCACCGTAGGTGGAACACCGCAACAGAATGGGGTGGCAGAGCGTATGAATCGAACGCTTGTGGAGAAAGTTCGATGTATGTTATCTAATGCTGGATTAGATAGAAAGTTTTGGACTGAGGCTGTGACGTACGCTCAACATCTCATCAATCATTTGCCATCATCTGCTATAAATGGCAAGACTCCTTTGGAGAAATGGTATGGAAAACCTGCTACTGATTATGACACATTGCGCATTTTTGGTTCTATTGCATATTATCATGTGAAAGAATCAAAGTTAGATCCAAGAGCAAAGAAGGCTCTATTCATGGGCTTCAATGCTGGTGTTAAGGGATATCGTTTGTGGTGTCTAGAGGCAAAGAAGACGATAATCAGTAGGGATGTTACCTTTCATGAATCTGCCATGTTGAATAAGGTAAATCCAGAAGGAGTGAGTAGTACTTCGCAGCAGGTGGAGTGTACTCCGCAGCAGGTGGAGTTTGAGCAGAGTGTGGTAATTCCAGCAAAAGGTACCACTAGTGATTCTTCATTGGCAGATGCAGAGTCAGATGAGGAAGAGGTTTCTACCCAAGAACCTCAACAGCAATCAGAGCCAATTGCAGTCAGAAGGCAGAGACGAGAAATTCAGAAACCTGCTCGTTTCACTGACATGGTAGCTTATGCACTTCCAGTTGTTGATAATATTCCATCCACTTACACCGAAGCCATTCAGAGTTTAGAGAATTATAGATGGTTAGGTGCAATGGAAGAGGAAATGCAATCTCTAGAGAAAAACAAGATGTGGAAGCTGGCACAACTACCAAAAGGGAAGAAGGCGATTGGTTGCAAAATTGAAGACACTATTGAAGTTTGTGTTATGAGAAGATGTTCGAAGATGTGGAATATCGCCAAGGTGGAGATTTGTTGAATATTGGCAATATCCCACATTAGGAAAAGATAGAAATGGAGGGGGTTTGGTTTGTTATATATAGAACCCCTCCCCCTTTGGTTGTATTATCCCAAAATCTTCTCCTTTGTAATATTTCTAGAGGAAATATTGATTTGGTAGTGTCCGAGGACGTAAGCTAAATTGGCCGAACCTCGTTAAATCTCTGGTATTTTATTTCTTATTTGTTTGCTTTTATTTAATAGCTTTATGTTGGTTATATTTATTTAGTTATTATTGCTATAAATATCTAAGTGAGTTCTGTCTAGTTGTTGGGTTTTAAGCGGGACCATTGTGACCCCTCCAATTTAACTGGGAATTTTCTTAGTATAATTGTTGGCATAATAATTATCTAAATATTTCTGATAATATTGTTATTAATATTATCGTCGCTTCCGCAACAAATAGCTCGTTTGAAAGAGCTTTAGCAATATCTACATGGATGAATAACCAAAACAAAAATGCCAAAGCCAACATCATCCTACGCAAAGGAACATTATTATTGTTGTACGAGTGTTCTTCCATATATTTCTAAAAAAAAAAAGAACAAGAAAGAAAAACCCAAAATTTAAAAATTTCTTTTTCTCTAGCTAAATTCGAACAAAATTGGATTTTGGATGCCTTATTTGGTCAGCAGTATGGGTTGCATTTATATGAAAAACTTGGAAGTTAAGTTAGAAGATTTGTTACTAAGGTCAATGGTCAAGAAAATCAATGAAAGATGGTGTTTTGATGAGGATAGAATATAATAATAAGTTTTGATTTCAATGACAATCTAAAGGGTCAATTGCACCAAAGGTTACCAAATTATCACCCAGATTTTAAATTGGTTCTTAGACTTCAAAATGTTCTAATTGAATCCTCAAAATATTAATATTATAGTAATCAGACCATACTATCAATCTGTCTATTAATTTAGGCATTAAATGTCAATTCTAATATAATGTGTAACATATTCAAAACATATAGATCAAATCATAAATATACGTGTATCTACAGCATGTACAACTTGGATTATTTCTTTCTTCTAACACATAAATCTAAATTGTTCATACAGTAACTACACATGTTTTTGAATGTGTTTAACCCTAAGCTAATGACAAAGCTAACATAAAGACCTATTTGATACAATATATATATAATTAAAGACTCAATTAGAACGCTTGAAGTCTAAAGACCAATTTATAATCTAAATTATAGTTTGAGGATGCCTGATAAAATTAACCATAAATAACTCTAGACCTTAATTCTTTCTCGAATCTTCATAAATCATAAGGGAAAGAACAAGGAAAGTGATTAATAAGATATGAGTTTGATTAAGAAACGCCTAATATTTGTATAATCTAGCAAGAAAACGAAAATATATGTACACGTGGAAAGAAAATATTCAAGCTAAACAGGTGGTATTTCAAGCTAACAGGTGCAACCAGGGTTTCCAAGCACTTGTAGGGTCAAATTCCTCTTAAAATAAAAATTTTCATTTAACTCCCTTTAGAATTTATAAAAATTTAAATTAATAAAAATAAAATTATACCTTGACTACTTGAAAATGATAAAAATTTGATTTAATCATTTAAAAATTATAAAAATATAGATATTAAAATAGTGAAATTATATTTTTATTATAGTAGAAGTATACAATTTAATTCCGGGCTCCCTAAAAAAGATTTTTGGCTTCACCCCTAGGTGCCACTTAGAGATCTTCATTGTTGGTTGATGGAATGTGTTACTACGGTGAGAGCAGCTATCCTGGTTAATGGGTCGGCTACAAAAGAATTTAAATTTGGTCGTGGATTACGCCAAGGAGACCCTTTATCTCCATTCGTGTTCATTCTGATCACGGAAGTGCTTCACTTATTGATGGAAAAAACGGAGGTATTGGGATTTATTGAAGGGATTCATGGAGTTCTTCCGGGTCAAACGATTTCACACTTACAGTTAGCGGACGACATTATTTTATTTTTAAAGGCAGAGGAAATGGTAGTGGAAAATATGAAATTTATTCTCCGTTGCTTCGAGACTTTTTCGGGGTTGAGTATTAACTTCAAAAAATCGTGTATTGTGGGGTTTGGAGTTAATGAGGAATTTCTATACCATTTGGCAGCTTTATGTAAATGTAAGGTTGGAGTGTTACCTATTTGTTATTTGGGTATTCCTTTACGAGCAGATTCAAGAAGGGTGGCTACTTGGGACGTGGTGGTTGTGAAATTTAGAAAGAAATTGGCGGGATGGAAATGTAGAAGTATGTCATGGGCAGCTAGGATAGTGTTGGTAAACGCAGTGTTATCGTCTCTTCCAATTTATTTTATGTCGTTATTTCAGGCCCCGGTGTTTGTAATTAAAAGAATTGATAAAATTAGGAGAAATTTTTTGTGGGGTGGGTTGGATGGAAAACGGAAAATGGCGAAAGTCAATTGGAAGCAGATTTGCAGACCAAAAGAAAATGGAGGAGCCAGAGTGGTTAACCTTGAGATTAAGAACAAAGCATTATTAGCAAAATGGAGGTGGCGAGTGATGGTGGATAAAAATGCGCTATGGAGCAAGGTGATTTTAGCAAAGTATGGTTCTAACGCTAAACAATGGCGATTTGGTGTGAATAATTTGAAAGACATGTCGACGGTTTGGAGAGGGATTGTGGAAAACTCTTTTGATGCTAGAGTGAATATGTGGATGGGAGATAAAGATTTCAAATGGAAGGTAGGGAATGGAAAATATACGTTGTTCTGGGGGGATCATTGGTGTGGTAATTGTCCATTAAAATTTGAATTCCCTAGACTTTTTCATCTAGCTAAATTCAAAAATGGTTCAGTTTTTTATTACTCTTTGGAAGGCGGATTTTGTAATGTTAATTGGGAAGGGTTTTTCGTCAGAGCTTTGCTGGATAGGGAGTGGGGGATGATAAGTCGTCTCTTGGATTGGGTGGGTGGTGTGGTATTGATCCCGGAGGTGGAGGACCGGATATTATGGAAACACGATAAAAATGGTGAGTTCTCTGTGAAGCAGTTAACTAAATTAATGGTGGATGGAGTGGGGGTTGATTTTAGTTTTGCATTTGATAGAATATGGAAGTTGAAAGTTCCTCCTAGAGTACGCTATTTTCTTTGGTTAATAGCAATTGACAGAGTTCCCACGAAGGATTTTTTAATTAAGAAAGAGGTGAAAATTCTTGATACTGTTAATGTATGACCTTGGTGTAATAGGGAGCGGGAGAAGACGGACCATTTGTTTTTTAACTGCATTTTTATTAATGGTTTTTGGAAGAGGATTTTTAATTGGTAGGACATCGGATGGAAAAGGGTGAATAATTTTGAAGAATTTTATTCATGTTGTTTCAAAGTGAAAATTCTAGGATCTTGTAAAAGTCAGTGGTTGATTGCAATTGCGGCTGCTGTTTGGTCAAATTGGCTCGCGAGAAATGAAATGGTGTTTGACAATAAAGTGTTGACAATGGATACCTTGGTCTTCCATGCAAAGATGAGGGCTTTATTGTGGAGCAGGGCTGCTTTTGATGAGTGTAGGTTTCATGAAAGATTATGGTGGCTTTGTCCGTATAAGTGTCGTTTATCTAAGTTTGATCCTGGGGGTTGGTGTTTTCCACTTCATGGTTGGTTTAAATTTAACGTTAGCGGTATTGTTTTTGAAGGTGTTCAGGGTGGTGGAGGAGTGTTGAGAGGTGAGGATGGAATTGTTAGAGCCTTATTTTCAGGTCCAATTGATGCTGGTGATGCTGAGTCAACTGAATTGGGAGCTATAATCATTGCTCTTGATATTATTATTGAAATCGGCTGGAAGAGGACTGGTTCTTTTATTATTGAAATAGGTTCAAGGGAGGTTCTTAGTTGGATTCTGGAGAAAACAAGGAGACGTTGGTCGCATCAAGTTATATTTGCTAAACTGGAAAGGAGGTGGAGCAGGGTGGGAGACTTATCTTTTTCAGCCGCTGTGGCGAATGGAAATGAAATGGCAGATTCTCTAGCTATTGCAGGGGCTAATAGAACTAGTATGTTTAAGGCTTGGTGGTGAGTTGATTTATAATGTCAGATTTCATGTGTATGCTATGTGGTTTTGAGTATGTTTTGTAGTACTTTATGGGTGGTCATTTCTGCAGTGTTGTTTGTTAACTTTGGTCTTGGGAGGTCGGTTTTATATTGTTGATGTGTGGCCTCAGTAAGTAGGATTCGTTAATCTTGTTTATGTTTCCCATATTTGCTTTTACAAGTTGTAAAGGCAGTAATGAGCAAAAAAAAAAAAAAGCTTAACTATTATATTAACACATCTTATATTTGTCAAAATCTGGCCCAATTCGAGATATGAGCTTAAAATTTTACCCGATTTCATTCATATTTGTAAATACTTAATCCAAATCCATTGTAAGTTCATCCAAATTATTTTTAAAATTTTAAGAATATTTACATTATTTTCAATTTAATATTTATTGATTTTTTTATATTTTTCATTCATTAAAAGGTTAAAATATGTCATAAGTTCCTATACTTTTTAGAAAATTTGAAATTTAGTCATTGTACTTTTATTTTCAAGAATTTAGTCCCTCCACTTTTTCAGATTTAAAAATTTTGGTCCAACTATTAACACTATTAATTTTTTGTTAAATTTGCTAGTGTGAGATTTTGAAAAAAAATATATTCACGTGGTAGCCATGCTATTAAAAAATATTTTGCAATTAACCTAAATTTAACAAAAAAATTAACAATGATAACAGTTGGACTTGAAATTTAAAAATTGAAATCTCAAAAAAAATATAGGGGCTAAATTTCAAAATTTTAAAGCGTATAGGAATTATGACATATTTTAACTTTATTAAAATCATTTTTACACAATGCTTAGAACTACCCATAATCCCTTCCCAACCCTTAAATAGGAGGATAAACATGCTTCAACGCGCTCGAACCCATGTCCTTCTGCACTGGCAACAATGTTGATGCCAATCGAGTTAAGACTCAATCCACACCTTATTAAAATCATATTGTAACGCCCTGAACCTGACCTGATTCACCGGATCCGAATCTAGGGTGTTACTTCACGTACCACTTAACAAAATTTCAAACCAATTGACATAAACTCCTTACTTTAGGCATTTTTCCTCATTGTTTTAAAATAATGACTCCACTCCATAGAATTAAAAGAAAATATTTAGAAACAAAATATTACATCAAATTTATTACAACTCATTACAATACAAACATTTACAAAAGATAGATTCTTAGGTGTAATCCTACAATACGCCTCATTTACAAATAGCCCACTGTATGCATAATAGTCCACTTCGTCACTTTCTTAGCGTATTCCTTACATCGTCCCTCCTGAACTTACAAGTGTATTATTTATGTTTTAGGTAGTGTGGTAAAGGAACATGCCAAAAGAGACGATGACAAGGAAAGTGACGAATTGAATTATTATACCTACAGTGGGCTATTTGTAAATAAGCCTTAATATAGGATTACACCCTAAGAGTATGTTTAAACAAATTTCTGTGTTGCTAGAGTGATGCAATAAACTTGATGAAATAATTTATATATAAATATTTTCTTTTATTTTCTTGAAATTGTGTCCTTAAATAAATGATAAGAAAATTGTTTTAAGTAATGAGTACTCGCCAAGTGTTTCGAAATTTAGTTAAGTGATTTGTGTAGTAACACTCAAAAATTAGGATTCCGTATAATAGGTCAGGTTGAGGGTGTTAAACATATTCATAAGCAACTTAACATATTTTTTAATATGTTTATGTATAGTATTATATATTACTATACACATTATTTTTATATGTTATAATTTATGTAATATATAAAAATAACATAGTATAAACTTATAATAATATATTACAAGCTTAGAAAATAGGTTAGTCAAGTCAAAAATCGGCCTTGAATGCTTGAATCAATCTCAGCTAATATTTTAAATGGGCCTAAGTTTTTTGTCCAAACTCATTTTTCAAACTTAATATTTTTGTCCAAACTCTCTTAAATTTTGAGTGAGCCTTCGAGCTTGAACAAAGGGCCCGACCTATGAACAAGTCTAAATTGTCATCACCTCGAAGTTTCTGAAAGAGTACAAAATTTGGTCTAATTTTAGTTTTGTTATAGGCCAATTTTGGCCCATTTACATTAAACCCCATGACCCATTTACATTTTTACAAACCCAACAAATTGAACCCAAACTAAACCTACCCAATACACATCAGCCAACCCTTACCCATTAACCTTACAAAACCATTAACCCACTTAAACCTCAGCCCGTTTCATAACCCCAAAACCCATTTACAACCATAACCCAACACCCAATACAAATTATGTAACACCCCTAGCCCGAGTCTGATCGCCGGTTTAGGCTATGAGGTATTATCGAGCCAAACAATTAAATTTTTTTTCTTTTTTTTTGTCCATATAATCAATCAACAAAGACAGAAATTAAGCTGAGTACATACTGATCTTTAAGTTATATAAATGCCATTTTCATATGGCTAAAATATTTACAATACAAAACATAACCGTCACCGGCCTAACCTATACATGCCATACCAAGGCCAAAATATAACTGTACCAAAAAGATCGATAGTATGATGAACTGCTGATGATCCCCGAGTCGGTGGCCAAAATTGACAATCTATAAAACAAAGAAATAAAATAAAACAGAGTAAGCTTTCGAGGCTTAGTATGTTTTAAGTGTTTCAAACAATTAAAACGTATCATTTAAAATCTAACATTAAGTATCACAAGAACCCAAATTTAATTTGTAAATTACTTGGCCAAAAACTCACAAGTACATTAATTATAACCTATTGGCCGAATATATATATATACATGAATACACAAGAAAATTCTCAGTACATATTTCACTATACTATATGGTTCATAAAATTTCTTTAAGACACATGCTTTTACAATGACATACATTGACCAAATAAGTCATTCTCTTATTCTTAAATACGATATTCATTCACATACATATACACACACTCACATATATATATTCCATTCTTTGATACTAATAATTCGTTTTGAAGTCAATTCACTTATGAGTACGTAATACGTACCTTAGCAGGTATAACATATATAATACTTACTCGCACGGATATTCAATGTCGTAATCATACTTAACTTACTGACACCGGTCCTGTCAAGTCTTAGGACTCGAAACACATATCTAGCACAGCCTGCAGGTTTTTAACTCGGATGTTATTCCAGCACGAAGCCTGCGGGTCTTTAAGTCCGGATACAATTCCAGCACGAAGCCTGTGGGTCTTTAAGCCCGGATACAGGTCTTTAAGCTCGGATGCAATTCCAGCACGAAGCCTGCGGGTCTTTAAGCCCGGATACAATTCCACATCAAATAACATGTCTTTTGTTTTTTTTAATCGTATTCTAACAAATTTTATAGAACATTTCATATTATTAGTAGCCATTGGCTACATTCGGACATGAGCTTCTTATGAACACCATTATTTCATTTCAGCTTAAAATCATGCATGAATATCACACGTACCTTTCATCAATCAAGCTTAACCCTAATTTACCATTCAACTATAGGTCATACACTTAGATTCTTTACCATTCAACTTAATTCAAATAGAACCAAAAGATCAAAATTCATGTAGTATATATATGTCAAGGCATTATAAATTTTATACTAAAGGCGATTACTCAAAACTTACCTTGTATCTTTCTGAACAAATTTCGGGTTGGGTATTCCGCGACTTTAGCTTTTCCCTTATCCGAGGTTGCCCCTCTATGCTCTTGAGCTTTAATTCAATAAATTTTAAACTAATCATTAATCAATTATTCAAGTATTACTTTCAGAATATAATATATATATATATTCGACTTTCACACATACAGATTATAGTAAGCTTATAAGAAATCAATAAGCAATTCATTAGCAAATTTTTTTTTATCAGTGTTTACTATATAATCACAATTTCACTATAAGCTGAATTCCTGAGCAACAGTCATTAAATTACTTATAACTAGAGCTATGAAACTCCAAATCAATTGCCGTAAATTTTCCTTGAAAATAGACTCATTTATCTTTATCCATAAAATTTTCATAATTTTTAGTCTAGCCAATCAATACCAGATTTTTCCTAAAGTTTCCCTTATTTCACTGTTTGATAAATCTGACCATTCTTCACTACGAAATAAATTTCTCATTTTACAGAAATAAAAATATGTTTTCGTTTATTTCATTTGAAACTAGACTCACTAAGGAGTTTAAGCATATAAAATTTATTCTATGACCATTTTTATACATTTTATAATGATTTTATAAAAACAGAACAGGGGATCTAGAAGTCATTTTGACTCTGTCCCACATTACTTCAAATTTTTCATGATCGGTAATTCTTTTACTTTTAGGTTTCTATTATAGAAAACTAGACTCATCAAGCTTTAATTACATAATTTATTCAGCTTCTAATTCAACTCCTACAATTTATGGTGATTTTCGAAAATCACCTTACTGCTGCTGTCCCAAGTAGATTATTACCAAGTCACTCTTTCACACATTCTTTGCATACATATTATTTAAGCATGTATCTCACCAATCAATTTCATCATATATATATCTATAAATTTACTTATACATAATATCAATACCACATTGTGCTCAAATCATTTTTCAAGTTCAATTTCACCAAGCTTCAACCTAACTTAACCTATAATAGTTCATAACACATTTAAAGCACATACCTTACTAAATTTTATCATAGTCCACAATCAGCCATAGTACATTCGGCCATGGCATGGACACAATTACATTTAACTTGATTTCTTCATGAAAAATTAAGGCTATAACCGAATAGTCTTTAACCATTTAAACTACAAAACACAATTTATAACTTCAATTTTACAAGCTTATATCATAAGAGTTTCTCCATTAAAATTTTCAATGTATATTCGGCTATAACACAAACACTTAATCTTTACAATTACAAATTCAAAAACTTAACATACTTTTATAATCTCAACCAAATAGAGTACTTTTATTGATTCACAACAAAACATCAACATAACATTTCTAAATGAAAAATCCTCTTATGACCGATTGCTCCTATAGCTACCAAAATGAAAATTTGCACATAGGTTATGGAGGAATTAAGAAACTATCCTAAAACACACAAGAAATTTCTATCAAAACACTTCAAACATACCCTAATCAAGGCTAGGAAGGGGTAGCCGAATGTTTGTTTTTCCCCCCTTCTCTTCTTGAAATTTTCGGCCAAAAAAATCAAAGGATGAACCAACTTTGGTTTCTCCTCCCCACTAAGCCATTATTCTTTTATTTTTATTCTTTAATTCATTTAGTTTAAATTAATGTTAATATAATATACATATAATATATATGAATCAACTACATGGCCGGCCACTAAAGAAAAATGGATAATTTGACATGCAAGTCCATTTTTTTTAACATGCATTAGTAGACCATATTTAAAATTACCTATCACATTTCACAATTGTCTCACATAAGTCCTATTTAATAAATTTTACATACAATTGACAAAATTAAAGCAAGAAACTTTCACACATGCAGGTTCACATACAATAAGCATAAGATATAACGGTTAATTATTTTTGTGACTCGGTTTTGTGGTCCCGAAACTACTTTCCGACTAGGGTCAAAAATAGGGCTGTCACAAATTAAACCCAAAATATACCCCAAGCCCAAAACTAACCCAAACAAAAAACCCAAATAGCCTAACATTTGGAAACCCTAATCCTTGCCCCGACTATCAGTCGCCGTACCTAGGCCAGCATGCCCATCCTTCTGTCTACTGCCACCACCTAACCCCGTCCCATCGCCCGTATCACCTGCAAAATGAAAGGAAACACGCAAAGCAGAAAAGAAGCAGCAGACAACACGAAACAGTAGAAAAAATGTTGTATTTCATTCGGCTATAAAGCCAACAAAAAAACGAATGTAAAAAATTGGGGGGAGGATTCAACAAAAAAGGATAACACATATACTAAATTTTCGAACACAAAAACAAGTGATTTCATATCACCAAAGCAGAGAATAAGACCAAAACAGAAGCAAGAATAAAAATAAAGAAACAACACAAGGTGATTGGCATCATTTTCTTTTTTTTTCTTCTTTCGATTTTTTTTTATTTCTTTCTTTTTTCGTTTTTCGTTTTTTATTTCTTTCTTTTTATACACATAAATATATATATTATTAAAAAAAAGGGGTTACCCTGCGCGGTGGCCGGCGTCGGTCGTCGGCGGCGAAGGAGGGCGCCGGAATCCCACCTGAAATCGCAAGAGCTGGGGGAGGGGAGAGCTCTCAATTTGTTTTTTTAGAAATGCAGAAAAAATGAAATTTTTGAAACTTTTTTTGGGTTTTATAAACCCATGAAACGACGCCGTTTTAGTTCAAAGGCCCAGGGCACAAAACGATGTCGTTTTGCCCTGGGCCAATCTGATTCAACTCGACCCGCTAGGAGGATCCGCGTGTTTTTGCGGAAGGGTCTAATTGCGTGAATGACCCTTCTGCTTTTCCAAACTTTTGCAATCAGATTTTCATTTCTTTTAAATTGGCCTAAAATTTAAGCACGTTTTTAATTTGATCCCGCACAAAACGCTGCGTTTTGAGAGGACGGGATATTTTCACTTTTAATCCCTCCCTTGTTTTGGCGTGTTCCAATTAGTCCTTTTCTTTTATATATTTGTTTTCGAATTTGCCCCTCATTTCTGTTCTGTTTCAGTTGTGCCCTTTCTTTTATATTTCACTACTATATTTATTATTATTATTATTATTATTATGTATTAGTGTATACTTTATGTACGTATATATATATGTAGTAAAGTTTTATTACTTTATTTTTATATTTTTATTATTATAGTAACTTTTGTATCTCAATATTATTATTATTATTACTATTTCTTTCATGTTTTTTTATAATACTATTATTATAATCTTATTTTATTATTATCATTCTTATTAATACATTATTATTATTTTACCATATTATTATTTTATATATTATTGCTGTTATTAACATACTATTATTATTATTATACTTATTAATAATATTATTAGTACTAGTATTGATTTTCACTTAATATTTATATATGTATATACATGTACGTATTTATGTATTGTATTAATTTTTTTATTATTATTATCATTTCTAATATATATATATCGTATATGTTTATGTATATATCATGTATATATTTCTTTTTTTTTATATTACTAGTTTTATTTTTTATATTACTTCATGTATATATTTTTATATTATCCTTGTTATTATTATTAATCTTAGTATATGTTTTATTATATATGTATATATCTTTAATGTATATATAGGTATATCTTTATGTAATATTAGTATTGTTATTAATATTAAGTATGTTTTTTTAACATTATAATTATGTGTGTATATATTATGTAAATGTTTTAATATTATACCTACGTTTTTATATATTACGAATGTATATACCTTTTTAACCTTGTATTTGTATGTGTTATGCATATATTTTTCAATATTGTTGTTTAAATTATTGTATATATTTTCAATATTCTTAGTTATATTTTATATACTATTTCCATGTATATATTTTAATACCATATTAGTTATGTTTTTTGTACTATCTTATGCATACATCTTAAGGACTATATCATGCATGTATTTTAAACACCTTATTTATATATATGTTGTGTACATTTTCTAATATTTTACCACATATGCGTATATACATCTTTATTGTATTATGTACATGTTATTATTATATCTATTTTACCCTATTATACTTATTATTAATATTAGTACATATATTTTACTATACGTGTATATATATTGTTATATAGCGTTATTTTATTATGTTCATTAATATATTTATTATTTTCCATATTGCACTTATTATTGTTAGGTGTTATTTGGTATACATATATCTTTCTATTATTACTATTATTACTATTATTAGTGTGTGTCTATTATATATGTATATCGTATGTGTTCATTTTAAATATGTCATGCATATATATATTATGTACCTCTATTTAGTATTATTATGTAAATATTTTTCACTCTCATATTACGTACATACTCCTAACATCATCATTATGTATATGCATTCATTGTTTCTATTTCGTGTTCAATTCTAGTATTATGTTTAATATCGCCTATATCTTTGTTATTTTTAAGATTATTGTCACACTTGTACCATAAATTTCATACACAATAGAAGGATATGGTAGATCTAGCTTTTTTAGATAGTGAACGGACGAACCCCATTCTATTCACTGGTACGGATCGTTGATACTGAAAAAGTTGTTTCTTTTTTCTTAGCCCATGATCTGAACAAGTCGCACATACACCCTAGTACATGTTCCTCGGTGCTGAGGACATCCCCCAAGAGCAGGGGATTTCGTGACATTTCTAATTGGCTGTCTTGCATTTCTAATAAGTTGTTTAATAGTTGGCATACTGAATTATATACATAATAGACTGGTGTCATTTATTTATTTGCTTTGCATTAGTTCGAAATCTTATTCTTGTTTTCTAATTAATTTCAATACATGAGGCAACGTGTCAGTTAATACTAAGTCGTCGATTTCATCGCTATGTTGGGTGAACATCAATCGACTTGTGTTAAAATGGTATGCCCTTCTAAAAAAGAAAAAAGAAAAAATAAAATTTCTCGTCTTTTCAACCGGATCACGATTTAATCTTACATTGAATCCGTATTTTTGAAAATCAAGACAACGCGTGTTTTACAATATACCGATTTTGGGTGTCGCGAGGGTGCTAATACCTTCTTCGCGCGTAACCGACTCCCCAACCCTATTTTTTCTCTGGATTTTGACGTAGACCTAAACTCCGCCTTCTTTTTTGTTTTAAGAATAAATTTATTAGGTGTCCAATCACACCTATAAAAAGGATCGGTGGCGACTCCCCTTTTATTTCAAAATCAAACTTCAGTTTTCAAGTTTTCACTAAATCGCCACAATTAGCGACCGAAAGTAAAATTTTTACGTCGCTACAAGTTTTAATCCTTTCTTTATAATAAAACATGATATTAGTATATCCAAGTTTATAAAATTGTTAATCCCTCTTGTTAAAATAATGATGTGGATTTTTTGTCAATAACTTTTTCTTGTAGTAAATATAGTATGTACAATTTTTTTACATTAAAAATCGACCTCATCACTCTATCTGCAATAATTAATAAGGTTATTAATTTGAAATTATTAATAAGGATTAAATTATTTTTTAGAGGGATCAAATTTTAACTAAATTAAGCAGTGAACCTAGTGCCATGCTCAACAGCCCAAGGTTCAAAAGGAGAAGAGGATTTAAGATTGGAAATAACATTAATACAATCATATTATTGCTAATTTTTCCATTACCAAAGGTTATTTGTTACTAAGATTACTTTCACAGCCTTTTTAATATAAAAAATTGTTCTGTAGAAGTGATCTTGCTATGATTGTTAATTTCATTAAAATTTGATATTATTTAATTATTTAATAGTGTTAGAATTAAGTGACCCAAATTCTTATTTAAATAAAATACGATGGAAAATAAAATAAAAGTAAAATCCATATAGAACTAGACTTCTTTTATTTTTTTTTTAGAATAAGGTTTTTAAACCTTATTAAACTCCATCTATTTTATATTGATTAGGATAAGGTGTTTCAATCCTACTAGAATATGGCTTTGCAAGCCTATAAATAGACATAGTCTATTCCTCTTGTATTTGATTCAAATTTTTCGACATAGTGAATTTTCTTCTCCTCTGCCCGTGGTTTTTTCCCGAAAGGGTTTCCACGTAAAATTTGTGTGTTCTTTATTTTCTTTATTTTATTTTATTTTTGTCGTAACCATTTTTTTTGAAAAAAACGGGGATCGACTTTGGTTTGAAAATGAAAACGAAAAAACGGGAGTCGCCACCAATCCTTTTTGATGACGTGTGATCGGGTCACCTCAAATTAATCATTTTAATAAGAGTTGAGATTTACTAAAACGATAATATCTGGTCTACGAAAATCAGAAAATGAGTTCGGGAGTCGATTACGCACGAGGAAGGATTAGCCCCCTCGATACGCCCAAAAATTGGTACCTAGTTGATTAATTAGTGTCTTAGTGTCGAAAAATAAAAAACTTGAAAGATTTTGAAATACGGTCCTTCTTTGTAAAACATTAAAATGTTAAAGACATTCTTGTCTCGAGGCAACGGTACGCCATATCCAGTGAGTTAGGATACGGCATCTCGAACTTTTGAGAATGAGCTCGCCTTTTATTTAAAATTGATGTATTTTAACCTCTTTTAAAAGGATATTCGGTTAGTTAGGGTGGACGAGGAAAATCGAAACCCAGTAAGTTAGGGCACGTTTCCTCGAATTTCCGAACCCCGAACATTGCCTTTATTTGCAAAAGATCTTATTTCGAGATATCAAAATGTCATACCCGGTAAGTTAGGGCACCACACCTCGAAGCTCCGAAAATAAGCATTTTTAGACTCGTATAGCAATTTAAAAGAGTATTCCGTTATTTAAATTAAATGAGAAAAATCGAAACCCAGTAAGTTAGGGCACGATTATCTCGAATTACCAAATACGGAATATCATTTTTATGAAAGAATTATTTTAAAGTATTGAGTAAAAACATAATGTGATTCATAGTAATATATAAAAACAGATCATGATATTAATAATAACGTGTAATAATGAATGACAATAACAAGCAATTATAAAAAGATGACATAAAAGCAAGGTTAGTAATACGTAAATATAGACTAATGCGTGAGGGAAGTGAAATGGTCGAATACGCAAGCAAATAGATAAATAAATAAATAATGGCAAAATGAAATGACAATTATGGCGATGATAACGATATAAAAGTATATACAAATGTGTATTAAGGTACATACATAGTAATGAGAAATATATAAAGGAAATATATATACATAATAATGGTACAATATTAAAAGATACATATGTATAGCATAAAAATGTATACGTAATAAATTTACATAGTATATATATGTTAGTAATAATAATTATGATGATACAAATAATGAATGATTTAAGGTTTGAAAGAATTTACAAAGGTATAAATAAATAGGTGACGAAACGATAATAATGGGAATAATGATGTATAAATGGCATAAGTATGCTAAAATACGTATATATATTTTAAATTAGCTAGTATAAAAACAATAGCATATAGGTAATTACATATAAAAAGTTATAGTAATAAAAATAATAATGCAATAATGATAACAATGAGAGGCATAATAGTAATTATAGTAAAAATGCAAAAATAATGATAATAATAAAAACATTATATAAATATATGGAAAATAAATATATGATAAAATCAAATGTATATACATGAAATATTCATTGGGAATAATAATAATATATAAAAACTATAAACATATACATAAAATATATATAAGTGTTAAATGGAAAATAAAAAGATTACTAAATAATATTATAAACATGCTAATAGTAACAATGGGAATAATAGCTAAAATGATAAATAATATTAAAAATAAAAAGAAAGAAAAAAATACAAAAAATCGTATTAAATATGAAAAAGGGACTGAATTCGAAACAAAACGAAGTTTCGGGGCCGATTTAAAAAATAATAAAGGAAAAATGGACTAATTTGAAAACGCACGCGACTGCGGGGGGCCAGAAGGGAAATTTTCCCGAGTCCTTAAAACGACGTCGCAGAAGGGGGGACCGAATCACAAAGCTATGAATTCCAGGGCCAATTTAAAAGAAATTAAAACCTGATTGCAAAACATATAAAAAACGGAAGGACCGGGCATGCAATTAGCCCTTAAGAGCAAAAACACGCGAATCCCAGGGTAAGATGGGTCGGGTCTTCGGGTCGCGCCTAAACAGCGTCGTTTTTAGGGATGAGGGTTGATGCCCAAAACGGCGCCGTATGCAAGCCCTATAAAAATCAAAAAAAAATTTGTTTCTCATTCCTGCTGAGATTTAAGAAAAAAGAAGAGAGAGAGAGGGATTTTCTCTCTGGAGAAAATCGAAACTGGTCAGGGGGTCCGGCCAGGAGAGCCTCCACGCGCCACCGTCGTCGTCGGCGCCGGCCACCGCGCACGGTGGCCGGAAAAGGTAAAGTTCGTCTCTTTTTTTATATATTATCTACGTTATATATATCTATAATATGTATATGTGCATTAGTCTGTCAATATATTCGAAAAGAGAAAAAAATAAAATAAAATAAATAAAAAAGTGAAAATAATAACACGATCACCTTAGGTTATTAACATTTTTCCTTGATTTGGACTGTTTATGCTTTCTGATATTGCTAGGATTCCTATTCTTGCTTTGGATTTTTAAGATCCAATATTGTTTTTCATTTCCAAACCAAAATACCGAATCCCCCCTTTTTTTCTTACATGGTTCTCTGATTTGGCTTTAAATAGCCACTACATTTCTTTTTCTAATATTTGTCTATTCTCCTTTTAAATGTTGCAGGCGAACGATGGTGGAGCAGAGGCCACTTGCAGGCGTCGGTGGTGGATGGGGAGCATGTGCTGACGGCTAGGGTTTCCTTAGCTTCTTCTTTTGTTTTTCATTAATGTAATAGGCTAGGGTTTCCTTTGAAATTGGGTTTTGGTTTTTAGGCTTAGTAGGCTCAGTGGGTTTTGGGCCCAAAATTGGGCTTGTACAATTTTATTTTTCACAAATTGGTATCCGAGCTTCCGGGTTATTCATCTCGATCACGGTAATGGCGTCTTCGAAGTATGAAATTCCACTGTTGGATCACAACACCAGATTTGCGTTGTGGCAAATTAAAATGCAAGCAGTTCTTGCACAGATGGATCTGGAGGATGCTTTGCTAGGGATAGATAAGATGCCTTCGACATTAACAGATGAAGAGAAGAAGCGTAAGGATCGAAAGGCATTAACACAATTACATCTGCATTTGTCCAACGAAATTTTGCAAGATGTGATGAAAGAGAAAACTGCCGCTGCATTATGGAAGAGGCTAGAATAAATATGTATGTCAAAAACTCTAACAAGCAAGTTGCATATGAAGCAGCATCTTTATGCTCATCGTTTGGAGGAAGGTGCGTCTGTACACGAACACTTAACAGTGTTTAAAGAAATTCTCTCAAACTTGGAGGCCATGGAGGTTCAGTATGATAAGGAAGATCTAGGGTTGATTCTACTTTGTTCGTTGCCCCCGTCTTATTCAACCTTTAGAGACACGATTTTATATAGCCGCGAGTCTCTCACAGTTGATGAGGTTTATGATTCTTTAACCTCGTATGATAAGATGAAGCATCTTGTGGTTAAACCCGACTCTCAGGAAAAGGGTCTCATTGTTCATGGGAGACAAGATCGGAATGCTGATGATGATCGTAGTAGGACACAGGAACGGAATCCTCGTGGTAAATCTAAGGGTAGATCGAAGTCTTCAAACAGAGGTAAAACTTGCAACTTCTGCAAGAAGAAAAGGCACATTAAATCTGAGTGCTATAAGCTACAAAATAAGATTAAAAGGGAGGCTGCGAATCAAAAGGGAAAACAACCAGAAAATTTCGGTGAAGCTGATGTTGTAGAAGACTACAACGATGGTGAACTTCTAGTCGCTTCTGTCAATGATTCTAAAGTAAGCGAGGAGTGGATACTTAATTCAGGCTGCACCTTCCACATGAGTCCCAATCGGGATTATTTTACAACTTACAAAACAGTATCTGAAGGTGTTGTTTTGATGGGAAATAATGCTTCATGTAAAATCGCAGGTGTTGGAACAATTAAAGTTAAGATGTTTGATGGAGTTGTCAGAACACTTAGTGACGTGCGGCATGTTCCAGAATTGAAAAGAAATTTAATTTCGTTGAGTACTCTTAATTCAAAAGGGTACAGATACACAGTTGAAAGTGGGGTTTTAAAAATTTCCAAAGGGTCCCTTGTTGTGATGAAAGGGCAAAGAAAGATTGCCAAGTTATATGTTTTACAGGGTTCTACTGTTACTGGTGATGCAGCTGTCGCTTCCTCTTCCTTGTTAGATGATGATATTACTAAACTTTGGCATATGCGCCTAGGGCATATGAGTGAGAATGGCATGACAGAATTAAGCAAAAGAGGACTTCTTAATAAGCAAGGAATTTGCAAACTGAATTTCTGTGAGCACTGTGTTTTTGGGAAGCAAAAGAGAGTTCGATTCACTAGAGGAATCCATAACACGAAGGGAACGTTGGAGTATATTCATTCTGATCTGTGGGGGCCATCCAGAGTGCCTTCGAGAGGTGGAGCTAATTATATGCTAACCTTTATTGATGATTTTTCCAGAAAAGTTTGGGCGTTTTTCCTAAAGCAAAAAAGCGATGTGTTTTTCGCATTTAAGTCTTGGAAAATTATGATTGAAAAACAAAAGGGAAAACAGATAAAATACCTCCGCATAGACAATAGCTTAGAGTTTTGTTCTGATGAGTTTAATAAATTGTCCAAGTCAGAAGGGATCATGAGACACTTGACAGTTCGTCATACTCCACAGTAAAACGGCGTTGCAGAACGAATGAATAAAACGATCATGGAGAAGGTTCGATGTATGTTGTCAAATGCCAACTTACCGAAGGCATTTTGGGCAGAAGCGGCCTCTACTGCATGTTTTTTGATCAACCGATCTCCATCCGTTGCCATTGAGAAAAAGACTCCACAAGAGGTATGGTCTGCTAATCCTGCTAATTATTCTAATTTAAAGATTTTTGGGTGTCCTGCATATGCTCATGTTGATAATGGAAAATTAGAACCGAGATCTATTAAATGCATTTTTCTTGGTTATAAAGCTGGTGTAAAAGGGTATAAGTTATGGTGTCCTGAAAATAGAAAAGTTGTGATTAGCAGAGATGTTGTTTTTGATGAAACTGCTATGCTACCTAACTTATCTCTTAAAGACTCTTCCAATAAAGAAAATCAAAAGCAGGTGGAGCATCAGATTAATACAGAGTCAACTCCTCAAGCCAGAACAAAAATTGAGAATAGAGTTGCTTCTTCACCACAATATTCTATCGCCAAAAACAGAACTAGAAGAGAAATTAAACCTCTAAAGAAGTATGCCGAGGTTGATCTAGTTGCTTATGCTTTAAATGTGGCTGAAGATATAGATGCGAATCAAGAGCCATCTAATTATTCTGATGCGGTTAGCTGTGAAGACTCAGAAAAGTGGATGTTTGCTATGCAGGAAGAGATGGAATCACTCCACAAAAACAGAACATGGGACCTTGTGAAACTCCCTAAAGGTAAAAAGGTTGTTCGTTGTAAATGGGTGTTTAAAAAGAAAGAAGGGACTCTAGGAGTTAAAGAACCTAGATATAAAGCAAGGCTTGTTGCAAAGGTTTACAGTCAAATTCCAGGAGTGGACTTCACAGATGTGTTCTCTCCAGTTGTTAAGCATAGTTCGATTCAAGCTTTGCTTGGTATTGTGGCCATGCATGATTTGGAGCTTGAGCAGTTAGATGTAAAAACTGAATTTCTACATGGAGAACTTGAGGAAGATATTTACATGCAACAACCAGAGGGTTTTATAGTCTCGAAAAAAGAGGACTATATTTGCTTGCTGAGAAAGTCCCTTTACGGTTTGAAACAGTCACCAAGACAGTGGTACAAGAGGTTTGATTCATTTATGACTTCTCATGATTTCAAAAGAAGTAGTTTAGACAGTTGTGTTTACTTTAAGAAAAACAGTGATGGTTCTTTTGTGTATCTACTTCTTTATGTTGATGACATGTTGATAGCAGCACAAGATAAAGTAGAGATAAGAAAGGTTAAAGCCCAACTAAGTGAAGAATTTGATATGAAAGATTTAGGACCAGCAAAGAAGATACTTGGTATGGAGATTCTCAAAGATAGAAAAGCAAGTAAATTTTACCTAAGTCAGAAGGGGTACATTGCGAAAGTTCTTTGCAGGTTCAATATGCAGAGTGCTAAGCCTGTTAGTACTCCTTTAGCAGCGCATTTCAGACTTTCATCGGCCTTGGCTCCTCAATCAGATGATAAGATTGAGTACATGTCACATGTTCCATACTCTAGTGCAGTGGGATCTCTCATGTATGCTATGGTTTGTTCATGTCCAGATTTATCATATGCAGTCAGTGCAGTTAGCAGATATATGGCAAATCCCGGTAAAGAACATTGGAAAGTAGTTCAGTGGATTTTAAGATACTTACGAGGCACTACTGATGTTTGCTTACAGTTTGGAAGAATTAAAGATGGAGTTATAGGGTATGTTGATGCTGATTTTGCTGAAGACCTTGATAGAAGAAGATCTCTCACAGGTTACATCTTTACAATCGGAGGTTGTGCAATTAGTTGGAAAGCCACTTTGCAAACTAAAGTCGCTTTGTCTACCACTGAAGCTGAGTACATGGCGATTACTGAGGCTTGTAAAGAAGCTATTTGGTTGAAGGGACTATTTAGTGAACTCAATGAAGACCTTCAAATCAGCACAGTATTTTGTGACTGTCAGAGTGCCATTTTTCTTACAAAAGATCAAATGTTTCATGAGAGAACAAAACACATTGATATTCGGTATCATTTTGTTCGTGATATTATTGCTCGTGGTGATATTGTTGTGAGAAAAATTAGTACTCATGAAAATCCTGCAGATATGATGACTAAGTCACTTCTTATAACCAAGTTTAAGCATTGCTTAGACTTGGTTGGTGTTCATTGTTGAAGTTAAACCCTTAAAGGGTTTTATGGAAGAGGTGGAGAATTTGTTTATTGAAAGTTCGCGATGAAGAACTTGTTAATTGAGAATTTGTGTCAAGGTGGAGATTGCTAGAATTAAGTGACCCAAATTCTTATTTAAATAAAATACGATGGAAAATAAAATAAAAGTAAAATCCATATAGAACTAGACTTCTTTTATTTTATTTTAGAATAAGGTTTTTAAACCTTATTAAACTCCATCTATTTTATATTGATTAGGATAAGGTGTTTCAATCCTACTAGAATATGGCTTTGCAAGCCTATAAATAGACATAGTCTATTCCTCTTGTATTTGATTCAAATTTTTCGACATAGTGAATTTTCTTCTCCTCTGCCCGTGATTTTTTCCCGAAAAGGTTTCCACGTAAAATTTGTGTGTTCTTTATTTTATTTTATTTATTTTATTTTATTTTTCACAAATAATATAAAAATTAAATTGATCCATTTAATAAAAGAACTTAGATATTTTTATTGTTATAGAATTTATCTCTTCTCACTTTTATTGATCAACTTTCATTTTGTGGGTGAAATGGGTTTGGATACTGTCCAAGACATTTTCACCCATTGCTTTCTAATACATTAATCATCATTATTTAAATGTGTAGAGTCCATCAATGAATTGTCAAAATCATACTTTTAAATGGTAATTAAAATTGTATTGAATAAAAATGGACACAAAAGTAATGGATTATGATAGCTTAAATATTGCATGGTCATTGGGGACTAAAAATCCGATTCTTGAGACGGACAGCTTGACAACTATTAATCTCCTTGGTAAGGAGACCAGGACCTTTCATCAAATGCAATGGTCCGTGCAATACGGCGTATGTTAAAGTGGAGATGAATTGTTCATATTAAACATGTGTATCGTGAGGTAAATGGTGTGGCAAATTCCTTAACAACTCGTGCAAAAATAAGGGCAATAAGATACTATGTTCTCAATGATCCCCTGAAGAATCTAAGTTGGCTTTGCTTGCTGATTGAGAGGGAATGATGTCCATAAGTATTGGATTCTCACCCTTAAGTATTGGATTCTCCATAATCTCTAGCTGTAGGGGTGATGGTAGAGATTTTGTTTGAGGGAAGGCAAGTGCCTTGGCTCTAAAAAATAGAAAATTGACTTTTTAGTCCCTTAATATTTAAAAATTAAAAATTAATATACAATAAAATTATACTTTAGCTTTCTCAAAGATGAAAAAAAAAACAAATTTCATTAATCATTTCAAACATGATAAAATTATAAATTCATACATGATAAAATTATAATTTAACTTAGCTTAAAATATTTTCTAATTTCACCCTATCAGCAATCCCATTAACCTCTTTATTTTTAATATTTTAGAAGTTAAAATTTGAATAAGATTATCATGTTGATATTTCCTTCTTCTTTTTTAATTCAAAATTAAATTATTGTTTTTGGACAAATTGATCAGGTTTGTATGTCCTTTGCGCAGTGAAGGGCAATGGCACAGAATTTCAAGAACCTCAAACTTTCACATAATATTAAAATAAATTATTTAATAATATTTAATTAAATATTATTTCTTTTTGATTAAACACAAAGAGTGGGGCAAAGTGTTATGATGCTCTCATCAATTGTGTCACCAAATTTAAAGTAGCTTATTTTAGAATTTGTGTGATTAAAATTTTGTCACTTATTAAGAAAGTAAATATAGTGGCAAATTAAGGAAATCTGTAAGGATGAGAAGTTAAGGGTCGTAGGCTGGGTTGCGGGGTAGACAAGTCAAGTCTGTATAGAACTATATTTCTACTATTTAATTTTAATTAAAATAGGGTTTTTTAACCCTTAGTCAAAACTCTTCTTGTATTATTCATTTTTTAATATTAGTAAACTTTTTTTTCTCTACCCGTGTTTTTTTTGCAAGGGTATTCATGTAGAATTTGTGTGCTCTTTTTTTTTCTTATTATTTTACGATTGTTCTACCGCCATTATCCACGTTTATTATAATAATTTAAATATTTAATCTTGTTATTATAATTTATAAAATAAATATTTATCCTCGCATTATTAGTTATTTATGCTTATTCACTTTTATAATTAAAAAATTAATTTATGATAATTAAATAAAAAATTAACAATCTACTCAATTCAATTGTTATAACGTTCTTTGTACCTACTTTATCTTGAGGAATGGTTCATTTCCCGCATTGTCACCTAGTTTACTATTTGATCATAAAATCCAACGTTTACAATTAAATTTTTTGTTGGCCACCATCAAAATTTATCTTTCTTGATTTGACAGAGACATAGATTCTAAGAAGGTGACAGCTACATGGCATCTATCAGCCCATCTGTGTCTCTTACTCTGGCTCCTGACCACCGATCTGTCACCCACATCGCTTTCAGCTTGATGACTTGCCAATTTCTATCTAATGACCTGAAATAGTCTCAAGTTTATAATTTATTCAATTTAGTACATTTCTAATTATGTAGGATAGGACTCTGGATTTTGGATTTTTGCTATATCTTTAGCTGAAACATTAAATAATCTCTTAGTTAGAAGAATTTACAAGTTGATACAATTTTTGGTATTATCTATAATTTTTTAAAATTTTAAATCGAGAGATAATACATATTTAAATACATTTGAACTTCGTATGAAAATATCATCTGCTTACTTAACCTTTAAATATCTTAATATATTATAATATCAAATTAAAATTAAAAAAAATCTTAAAATTTAAAATATACATAACTGATTTCCTTTGAAATTTGAAATTTATCTTTTACTTATCTAAAATTTATACTATCAAATTTAAAGTTTGAAAAAAAAAATCTTAACAATGAACTTACATTAATTATTTTAAAATTACACTATTCATTTTACATTTCGCTGAATATACCATTTATAAGTTTTAACTTTTTTTAATTTTGAAATAGTACTCATATTATTCATAAAATTTATATATAAAATTATAAAAATAATTTTTAAAGACTTATAAAATGATTTAGCATGTTTAATTTATACATATAATCAACCTATGTATCATGTCAATGTTTGCCCATGAATAAGTCAGCCAACTGATGAAACAAACCCATTTTAATGTTGGCAAATGCCCCAGATGGGGATAGAGGGGCCACTAAGAGTGTAGACAACGACTAACAAAGGCTTAAGAGGGCCTCCTCAAGTGTAGCAGGAGCAAGAATGGTGCATATGCGAGAATAATGAGTCCAAGGGTTCTTTGAATGTCTCGAAATGTTCTAAAATATGTGAGAGCACTTTAGAAGTTCTAGAAATCTGAAAATCTAAAGTAGGAATCGAACCCTTGTAAACTCATGTAGAATTGTTCGAAAGGTCTAGAAGAGTCTAGCATTATAAATACTTATATAGACTTGTATAAATTGTCCATAGATAAATGATCTTTAACTGTTCATTATATTCAATCTCAAACGATTAGATCAAAGGGACTTGGCCTATATAAAGGAGACAACCTTCTCTCATTGTAAAATAAGCTAGCTTAAGAGTAATAACACTTTCCGCATTCTCTCAACTCTCGTGTTATTTAGTGTGCTCTTTTTGGTGTGCTTATTTAGACCTAAAGGCTTGTTAGGATACTCTTTGAGTGGTTTGAAGGTTATACTTAGGAATACATTGGCATAAGACTTGAGTAAAGTGGTATCAATTAGTTTCTTTCATTAATTTCCTATAAATATTGCCAACTCAACTTACCTATCAATACAAATATTAAATGTCAACTCAAATTTAATATGGAGTATTTTGTTATGACAATTCAGACCCAAGCTCTTCTCATAATAAATGTGCATTGCAAGCTTTAAACATGTTTCACATCATGTTCAAATTAGCATATAACACCTAAATTAACTAATACACCCACAAAAGAGCCTATTTAATATAATTATGATATTTAATAGAATATTCTAATTTATAAAGATTAATTTAAAACTCTACAAATTCAAATACTTAATCATAATTTAGAAAGTAAAAATAACTTAATTATACTCTTATGCACTATTATAAAAATGAAAATTAAACAAATTTAGATGCTTCATCACTATTCTTACTTCAACAAAATTATTTATTTATTTATTTAGATTTTAAGGTTTTGAGATATTCTCGGATCTGGGTGTTTCGAATTTAGTATTTTGTTGACTAAGACACAGTCTACAGCCTTTTAATATCTTTTTATCTATATTAAAGAAAAATAGTTTTTTTTTCTTTTTCTTTTTAGTATCTTGAGAGAATCCTCTGGTTATTTTTGTTTTATTGATTAAAATTTGTTCAGCAATGGCTTCTCACTTCATATCACTCAACGCCAATGTCAATCCCTATAACCTTATCAAAGGTCGTAGTTATGGTGGTTCTGTTTTTTGGGGTGAGAGAATCAGTTGGTCTATTAAAAGTAGGGATTATGGAAGAGTTGTATGGAGGAGTTTGAGAATTGAAAATGATGTTAGAAAAGCAAAGTCTGGTGTTGTTCACTGTGTTCAAACCCCAACCAATGAAAATGATGATCCTACGGTAAGAGTTTTTTATTTTTCTGTTAAAATTTTTATTATTATTTTCAATGTGGGTATTTTGATCATCACTAAGTATTTGAATTTTAAGTTCCTAGATGTTTGAGAGTCCACAAGCAGATCCAAAGGAAGTGGCTTCTATCATATTGGGTGGTGGTGCTGGTACTCGCCTGTTTCCTCTTACTAGCATGAGAGCCAAGCCAGCCGTAAGGAATTCAATTTTTTTCTCTTTTATGAATAAAATTAGAATCCAAATGACTAGATTTAGAGGTTTTGATGGTTTTTTATTGGTTTGCAGGTTCCTATTGGTGGTTGTTACAGGCTGATCGATGTTCCAATGAGCAATTGTATCAACAGTGGCATCAAAAAGATCTTTATTTTAACTCAATTTAATTCTTTTTCACTAAATCGTCACTTGGCTAGGACATACAATTTTGGTAATGGTGTAAATTTTGGAGATGGATTTATGGAGGTAAGCCAATTTTAATTTAACATTATAGCTTATTTTTGTGAAGCTTTTGATGAAGCTATATTGGCTCTGTAACAGGTTCTTGCTGCCACTCAAACATCAGGAGAAGCAGGGAAGAAATGGTTTCAAGGAACGGCTGATGCCGTGAGGCAATTCATTTGGGTCTTTGAGGTTAGTTACAAGTTTTATTCAAGCTGAAATCATTCGATGTTCACCGGCTATGATTTTATTTTCTAACAGGATGCCAAAGTTAAGGATGTCCAGCATGTACTGATATTGTCTGGTGATCATCTTTACCGCGCAGATTATATGGATTTTGTGCAGGTAACTAGTTCAATTTCTAGGAGCCGTGGTGTAGCTCAGAAAATCATTATGGCTAATCTACAGTTATTGTTCTTGCAGAAGCATATTGATTCAAATGCTGATATCACAGTATCATGTCTACCAATGGATAATAGGTACTTAATCAATGTTATTTTGTTATGATGATTATAGTGGCTATCATAGTTATTAATATCGAGTTTTGTGCAGCCGTGCATCGGATTTTGGATTGATGAAGATAGATGAAACAGGACGGATTATTCAATTTGCTGAGAAACCGAAGGGCAAGGATCTTAACGCTATGGTACATGCTTTTACTACTCCATTACTTCTTAATCCCATTAACATAATTGTGTATATATTTACATATACTATGGCTTGTTTCACATTTGTATGGCAGCAAGTTGATACCTCGATATTAGGGCTATCAACGGAAGATGCTGCAAAATATTCTTACATTGCATCAATGGGTGTGTATGTGTTCAAAAAGGATATCTTGTTAAAGCTTTTGACACAAAGCTATCCTTCATGCAATGACTTTGGCTCGGAGATTATTCCATCCGCGGTAAAGGAACATAACGTACAGGCAAGAAAACTTTTACAAGGGACTTTTACCTATAGTTTTCTCTTTGGAATTTTCACTAGTAATCAAATGCTAATAAGTACTCGTTTGCAGGCATATTTATTCAATGATTATTGGGAAGACATTGGGACAATAAAGTCTTTCTTTGATGCTAATTTAGCCCTCACAGATCAGGTTTGCATATAGATATGTGAATTGTTTGCACTATTATGTTATTCGGCATGGGATATGGTATTCGTTCTCTGAAAATTGATCTCTTTGTATGCTCTATGCAGCCACCAAAGTTCGAATTTTATGATCCAAAGACACCTTTTTATACATCTCCGAGATTCTTGCCTCCTAGCAAAATTGATCAATGCAGGGTATTTACTTCAAGCCTTTTGTTTATATTATGATTAATAAATCTAGTCGTCTTATCCCACGGTAAATTGATTGTTGCAGATTGTTAATGCCATAATTTCACACGGTTGTTTCTTGAGGAACTGTAGTGTAAAACGCTCTGTAGTTGGGGTGCGGTCGCGTTTGGAGTCCGGTGTTGAGCTTGAGGTGATCCACAACATCTAAAAGCTCTGCAAATTCCAGTACCACATATTTATTCATCTTATATGTTCCTTTCTTTGTAGGATACCATGATGATGGGAGCAGACTTCTACCAAACGGAGATGGAAATAATGTCTCTCCTGAAAGAAGGAAAGGTTCCGATCGGTGTCGGACAAAATACCAAGATCAAGTAAGATTTAGATTGAAAAACCAAATGTAAGATTTAGATGGAAATTATTGTTTTGAAAAATATTTCCTTACTGTTGCAACTTGTGTGTTTTGGAAGGAATTGCATAATAGACAAGAATGCCAAGATAGGAAAAAATGTGATCATATCGAACAGTGATGTAAGTATTGCTTTCCTTTCATGAATGTTTAGTATAATTAGATTTTTTTTCAAATAATTTTCATTTACGTTGGTATTCAGGGTGTTGAAGAAGCTGAGAGACCAGAACAAGGCTTTTACATTAGGTCCGGAATTACAGTCATAATGAAGAATGCAACAATTAAAGATGGATCCGTAATATGAAATTTCAAGTTGATTTCAAGTGGTTTAGAGGTTGTCATATTCGATCGAGCACGTCATCGAAAAGCTTAGAGCCCTAGTTTGCTAGGTTTTTGCTCGGCTATTTTTGCAGCGAAAAATATATAGCAGTAATGCTTTGTACATGTAAAGTACAAATTCCTCTGCGGATTTTACAAAGGAAATTTAATTGCCATTTTGTAGTGGCTTGTGCTTAAATTTAATAATTTGGTTATGTTTTTTTAGGAAGTGTCAATCAAATGCTTAAAAGTAATTTAAAATTTTCACATTACCAACTGTAAGATTCAAAATATCTATGCCCTAGGTTTAAACACAATTACAATTTGATCTACATGTTTTAAATATGTATATATTATATTTGAGCATACTTTTAACTCCAAAGCTAACGGTGGTTAGGTTGATGGAAAGACATTATTGACACAATATTGATATGTTGAAGACTCAATTAGAATGTTCTAATGTTTGAGGATGTCTAATGCAATTAACTAACAAGTGTTGCGTGTAATGACAAGATATATTACACTCTCAAAAAAGAGAACTCATCTTGGAGACGATAGTGTAGAAAGATGCAACCACAAATCTTGAAAGGATTATTTTATATTAGATCTTAAAATGAACTTTCTTCCTAGAAAAAAAAAGGGTAAATTACACTCAAGATCACTAAACTATTAGTAAGTTTATGTTTTGATCACTCAACTTTAAGTCTCTAGGCTATTATGGTTTTTTTTTTTAAAGTTCGGCTAGTGAGTTTCAAGCGACAATTCAATGATCAATATGGTGGATACGTACCCATCGATGAGTAGAAGAATATACCTTAGATCCAAGCCGATTTAACAGTCAGTGTTAGAAAACGAAAAATAAAATTGTTTGGATTCTGGTTCGTAGTTTCATGAAATTCAAAGATATTTCATGAAAAAATTGAACAATGGAAGAGAAGAAGAAAAAGAGCTTTCAATTAGTGTGGGTGATACAAACAGAGAATGTCATACAATAGCGATTTTAACAATCTAGTAACTTAAATGAAAGCTTTTGAATAGTTCAATGACCATTTTGTAACTTTTTAATGTTAAACGACCAAAACATAAATTTACTAATAACTTAGTGATCTTGGGTACAATTTACCAAAAAAAAGTCTTTAGTGGTTTCCAACGTGTTGAGAATTAGTAGACCACGTGATTGTTAGATGGGAAATAGAACATCAATAAATAGTAAGTAAACTATTCTTATGTAAGTATCTTCTTAATTTTCAGTCCTTTTAATTTTCTATTTTTTATTTTTTCATCCTTCAAATTTCTTTTTTTACTCTACCAAGTCCTAATATCTCACCTCAAAGACAATTATGGCATGTTTGGGTAAACATTATAATTAATGAATCCCACTGAATTAGGTGTAATTGAAGCACTCGGATTACACTTTTCAATTCTTAAGGGATAAGATGAGACTCAAATTTAATTTTTTTAAAAAATTAAAATAATTATGGTAAAAATTTTCTTCTATTATAAATCACAAAATATATTATTTAAATATATATTATTCAATATAATTTATTTGGATATCATACGTTTTTACGGTACTTGCCTTTGAAGATATAAGTTGACAACTATTGTTGCTCATTAAAGCTGCATTATTTGCATGTGTTGGATGGAAAGCAACTCAAATTTTGGATTATAAAGTAGAAAACTTATTTAATAATATTGAGTTGTATTACTAATAACAAATTTTAATAAATTATTTAATATATTTCTTTAATTTAACAAATTTATTTGTATAAAAAATATATGATGAATGATTGAGATGCCAAAGATGAAAATGATTTCGAATTTTAGCTTAATGATTATCATTGAGAGTAAAAATTCTCCATAAAGTATGAATTTAAGGTATGAGATAATACTTATGAAGATGTGTCGGAAAGTAATGATTCATTATATTCTAAGAATATTCATAATAAAGTTGTCAACCATATGACTAAATGTTATATTTTCGAAATTTAGCTTAATGATCATCACTGAGAGTAAAAGGCTCATTGTTATACTTCTACATTAAGGGTGGATTTGGATAGGCGGTATGTTTATTTGCTGTTAGTGTAAAAATAACGATGATGGTAATATTAGAAATTGTAGCAATACTATAATATGAAACAAAAAGTAAGATAAACGCACCTCACTATTCATTCAAACCCATCCTAAATATGAATTTAAAGTATGAGATAAAACTGTTACATGTTGAATTTTTCTTTCTCCTTATATAGGTCTTGGTCCATTTCCATTTCTAAATTCAAAGCTTTAATGGAAAGTTTACAACCACTAGTGAAGAAAAAGAAAATTGGTATGGACTTGGTAGTTGATATTCGTTGTACTTTTTTATTTTTCTAAACTTGTTTAATAAGTTGTTAATGAATTTTTTAGTTAGTTACTTCTTTAAGTAATTTTATAATACTCTTACATTTAATATTATCCATGATTTAAATGAACTTTTACAAATTTGGCCGATGCCTGTCTTATCACTAATTTCGAGATCTGGCATAATGGTGTCCATGCACAGATCGATGCACCTAAAATCAATAAATAAATTAAAGGCCAAACCCTTGCTAGCTATCAGCAATGGCTTTCATTCCTAGCCCTATAATCTACAACATCCTCAGTAAACTACCAGTAAAATCTCTAGCCAGATTCAAGTCCTTAAACAAGCTTTATTGCTCTCTCATCAATGATCCACATTTCATCAATGCCCATTTCAAGAACCATATTGTTGTTCATGGTGATCTTTGCTTAATCCTTTCATGCATAGAGCATCAAAATCTCAACAATACCAACAAGATTCACTTCTTCACCATCAAAGACAACGAGCATGCAATGATTGAATACTCAATCACCGTAAGTTTCGACACTTACCATATCTTACCATCTTGTAATGGTTTAATTTGCTTTTATGGTCTTCACGGTAGTGTTCATGTATGTAACCCCACCACTAAAACCATCGTCAATTTGCCAAATATTGATGATGATCTTCAAAGCTTTCAATCATGTGGATTTGGGTTTGATGGAATCAACGGTACATATAAAGTGATTAAATTTTTCGACCCTCATAAGATTGAAATATTCACAACGGTGAATGGTTCTTGGAACAAAATAAGGTACACTTACTCTCCTTGTTTTGGTTTTCAACACCATCAACCACCAGTGTTTGCTAATGGGTTTTTTTATTGGTTTTCAATTTCATCCTCCCTTGTTTCATTTGATATTGGGAAAGAAACCTTTGAAACCATTTCTTTACCACAAAGTGTTTTAAACAAGGACAAGTTCAAGCTTTACTTAGTGGAATTGAAAGGGGAACTATGCATGGTGGATAAGGACTTTGAAGATAAGAAAAGAGTTGATATTTGGATGTTCAAAGGCAACGAAGAGCATTGGGTGAAGCTTGGAACCATTGTTCATAGATCAGAACCTATTGATACTACTCGTCCAGTGGGGATTAAAGCTAATAAGAAAGAGATTTTACTGCATGGATTTATCAAAGGATTGGGGCATTTGAGCTGCTATAATATGGAAACTGGTGGGTTTAGGCCAATTAATATCGAAGGCTTTACTTCACACTATTTTCATGTAAGCCAACATGTGGAAACCCTTTTCCATGTTGGTCATTAAACAAATGCAAAATCATGGATTTTATCCCCAAAAGTTTTACTTTTGAGAATTAATTTATGTTTTAAAGTTATGGGAATTCGACTATTGACCGAATTGATTAAATTATTAATTTCAACGCCATCAATTTAACCTTTGATTCCATCGTTTTCTAAAGTAATAAATCTATTTTTAAATATTACATATGTTTCCTTTGTAGACCTTGAATCGGGTAAATTTCTTATCTTAGTCTCGGAATTTGACTTCTTTTTTTTAAATTTAAACTCTAAATTTTGATTTTTGATTTCTTTACATTAACACTTAAATTCTTTTTTAAAAAATTTAATTTTTCTTTTAATTTTTTGTATTTTTTTAGATTTATTTGGCAATTTTTTTCACCATTGTACTTGAATTTTTTTTTGTTCACATGAGTCACAGAATTTGGCAGCTTTTTTCAATCAAATCTCTCGACTCGATTCCACTAAGATATAATGATAACATTCACAATTTTCAACACTAAATTTAAAATTTATTAAGTTGGTCCCTAAAACTTGTCACCGTCCATATTAATGTAGTAGTAGGATAATTGCCTTCTAAGTCCCATATGCTATATCTAATTAAATATTCTTTAACCATTAAACTTTTATCACTTTTACGATTTAGTCTCTGTACCTTAATTAAACACTAATTCGATAAAATTATTCGATTGATATTCAATTCAATTCTGATATAACACCATATATATTTAATAAAAATATTTACAATTTCGGTTTACAAAAACGAGGTCTCAATACCTCAATTTTCTAAAACTATTGACTTTAGAACGTATACACTTACACCTTGTCTAACTTTCCAAATAACCAAAATTATTAGACCAAACTTCAATATAATTCTATAATATCTATAATCGGAAAACAGAATTCCAAAACCATCGTTTTTTACTCCACTGACTTTAGGGTCGTTCTAGCGAGACCTTAGGGATTCCGAGCAAAAATTCAATAATCTAAAATTATACAAGTGAGGGGAATCAAACTCAAGTTCTCAAGGGAAGAAAGAAAGCTTTTGACCATTGAGCTTAACATAGTTCTACAAATTTAAAACTAAAAATTCAAGATGTTACAAGTATTGTACTCATCATCACCTAATTTGTTGAAAATTATTTACTTTTGATCACCTAATTTGTTGAAAATTATTTACTTTTGTATTTTTAGATTATATATATATATATTTAAAAATTCAAGTATTGATTTATGATAATGTTAAGATGTCATATCATCACGTTTTAACATATGCCAAATTCATGGAGGAAACTAAGAAAAATTGCTATCCAACTTCAATGAACAAACAAAAATTGTTGCCAAGTCAAATAATCTTTGTTTGCAAGCTGGTTTGGATTTTAGTTGGAGGAACCACGTGATGTGTGGGTTGAAGGGATGTGGAAAGTATGACTGAAGCATATTCACTAGAGTGTGCTCACAATTGATTTTGTTTTGGGCATTTTTTGGGTTTATAGAAGCTTATGTTATCTCATTTTAGGTAACCCTGGGGTCAGTTTTTAACCCTTTGAGTTCTAATAATAATTTTACACTGCCTGAGAAGAAAAAAAATTCAAATTCTTCTCCATGTATTGCCAAAATACCTAGGGAATCTTTTTTGTTTGTTGTTCTCTATTCAAGCAAGTTTGAACTCTTTATCAAAAGAAGTTTCTCATACTCTTTTTCTTCTTCATTTTAGATTTATTCTATCTAATATTTTTGGAATAAGAACGAGGATTGAATTGGTTAAATTATCATTTCTTAATTTGATCGGTCCAGATAATAAGTAAATAAATTATTAAAAATAAAAATATTACAAACTATAAAAAAAATGTTCACTAGTTTTTCAATTTGATTTAATCGATTTGTTGCGCAACTGGTTTTATATCTCTAATCGAACTGATCTTCTTAACCGATTCCCAATCCAACTGATCCGACCGATAGATCCACTTAAGACGATATTGATCTTATCTATTTTATCACTTATAATAATATATATTCCACTATTTTAATTCAGGCCCCAATATAAGAACAATTGTCAAATTCAAGTTTCAAATAGTGCATTAACCCTTTTTTGAAAAAAAAATTTAGCTATTGTAATTTTTTTTTAGCTCAATTGAGTATTTAAACCATGAAAATGTATCAATTAAGCCATTTGACCAATGTTGACTATTAAGTTTTAATATTGACTAGCGTTGATCATTAATATATAGGGTTTTTATTTACTTTTGCAATGTGTTACTCCACGATTGTGCCATGTGGTATTTATGTTTTTTTACTTAGAAATGTTTAAAAATATTTTAAAATTATAAAATTTGAGAAAAAAAATATTTTTTAATAAAAAATCAAAATATTATTAGTAAGGAAAATGAAAGAAACAAGAAGCGGACTAAACTAAATCCCAAGCCGATGCTTACCCAAGACACATGTTCCTATTGCCATCTTCTTCATTAGTTTCAACAATACGAGTTTGCAAATTAATGTTAATAGATAAACAATCAAGGACATAGGTTTACTCAACGTAATCCACATAAAATAAAATTATCATCGCAAGCATACAAGATGTCTTATTAGCGTTTCTACGAATGTATTCGAAGGATAAATCATTAAAGTAAGACTTTTTTTTTTTGTTTCATTCGAATTACTCTGTTATCAAAGACAAAGTAAAGCAGTAATAAAAATAGAAAATTACAACAGTCAAGTTAAGAGTACAGTCCCAACCACAAGAAAGCAACTAACGAAACAAGATCTCACCACTAAGCTTTAAACACTTGCGACCGATTAACAGCAGCCAACGCCAATGAGAAAGCCATGTCATTGCCATTCCAATCCGCCAAAGAGAAGACGACAGATCCAACCTTAAACTTAACAGTTTCAATATCTGAAAAAATTGCATGAAGCGACGTCTCAAAAACTTGTTAATACACCAAGAAAACACCAAAAAAACACCAAAGATCCTAATTCAATAAATAAAGAACCTAACTAAAGTGAGACTTGACAAAAATACAATGCTTGCACAATTATATAGGTGAGAATACGGTTAGAGTAAAACCAAAAACACATTTGATTATTTTGAGATGGAAAAACCCCACCATGGAGTGTCACTTTCTCTCCTTATTCTTTTATTAATTTTCAACAATGTTAGCTGTAATAAAAGAACATACAGGCAAAAAGACAAACAAGTAGCCTTCAACATCAACCATGAAAACCAAGATGACCAATAAGTTCGGCTGAAATTGTAGTCTATAATGTTGATCTTAGGATCCCAGTAATTTAAAAGATTGAAAAGAATACCATCAATTAGTAGGACTCAATATCTATCAAACATTATTAAACTATTAATAAATTTACGTTTTACTTATTAAATTTAAAAAAAATTATAAATAGTTATGAAATATTCGAAAGTTTTCATATAAGTCACTAGGATCTTAAAATTGTTGTCGTATGACACCAATTGAAAGCTCTCCTCCTCCTCTTCAATAGTTTGGTTTTTCATTAAACTTTAAATATCATAGATCTGCAAACCAAACAACTTTCTTCTCCAATCTCTTACACTGACCATCAAATCGATTTGAATCTAATGTATGTTGTTCTACTCGTCGAATTTTTTTAAAAAAATAAACTTAACAGCCCAGTGACTTAAATAATTCTTTCGAATAGTTTAGTGACTTAAATGAAAACTTTTGAATAATTTAATGATCATTTTATAATTTTTTTAAAATTAAGTGACCAAAATGTATACTTAATAATAATTTAGTGACCTTAACTGTATTTTATCCTAATTTAAAAGAAAGAAAAGGATGTGATCAATAAGTTTGGTGGAAATTGTATTTTAGTATGTTGATCTTCGGATCCCAATAATTTAAAAGAATGGAAAGCATACAATGAATAATGGATACCATACAATGAAAAAGTTTGGTGGAAATTGTACGGAAGTATGTTGGTTTTACGTTGGTCTTACGACTTCAATAATTTAAAGGGTAAATTACATCTAAGGTCATTAAACTATTAATATGTTTATGATTTGGTTACTAAATTTTAAAAAGTTACAAAATGGTTATTGATCTATTCGAAAGTTTTTATTTAAGTCACGGGTTGTTAAAATTGTTACCGTATAACATCCTCTGTTCGCACCACTTACATCAATTGAAAGCCCTCCTCCCTCTTCTTTTCTACATTTCAGTTTTTTCATGAAACAACTTTGAACGTCACGAACCTGTAAACCAAAGTTCAAACATCTTTCTTTTTCGATCTCTGATACTGATTGTCAAATTGATTTGAATCTAAGGTACTATATTCTACTCGTTGATGGGTACTAATCCACTATACCGATCCCTGATCGTCAAATCGTCACTTGGACCTCGCTAGATTTTTTTTTTTAAAAATGAACTTAACAGCCCAGTGACGTAAATAAAAACTTTTGAATAGTTCAATGACTATTTTATAGCATTTTAAAATTAACTAACCAAAACGTAAACTTAATAATAGTTTAGTGACATTAAATGTAGTTTACACTATTTTAAAAGAAAGATAAGGATACAATCAATAAGTTTGGTGGGATTTGTATTTTAGTATGTTGATCTTAGGATCCCAATAATATTGTTTTCCTACACTCATTGGTAATAATACTAATGGTTTCCTATCATGTTTCACGTTTGGATAATTATGCTTTGGAGTTAAATTATAAAGTAAAAATTTAAAGGTTAAAATATGTTTTAAGTTCCTATATTTTTCGTAAATTTAAAATTTAGTTCACATACATTTATTTTGAGAAATTTAGTCAATCTACTCTTTAGATTTAAAAACTTGAGTCTAGTTGTTAACATAATTAAAATTTTATTAAATTTCCCGATATGACATTTTGGAATTAAAAAAAAATACTCAATAACCATATAACAAAAAATAACATTATAATGGACTTGAATCAGCTATAAAATCAGATTAACCGGTTATTATATGTTTTTTTTAATCTAAAAATCTTAAAGTTTCAAGATCATAAAAGGACTAAAATCATAATCAAGGTTTTCTTTGGATACCATGGAATAAAAAAAAAGTATGTTCCTTTGAAATGATATTATACGTTATTTGGATTACCACGATGACTTGCAGTTGAGTGATTGAATCATATTTAACCTTTTGATTTACCTAGATTTTTTTTTTGTGGTGACAAGGAAAAATAAGTAGATTAACTACATAAATTAAACCATTCCCCCTAACAGGGATACCTCGAACAATCTCAATCTGTAGCTAGAGGTGTGCATGGGCCGAGCCGGCCTGGGTTTGGGCCAGGCCCAGAAAAATTTTAGGCCTGCTTTGTAGGCCCGGGCCCGGCCCAGCCTGAAATATGGGCCTAAAAATTTATCTAAGCCCGGCACGAGCCCGAGCCCGGCCAAGCCCATATTAATTTTTTTAGCTTATTTCATTAAATAAAAAAATTTTAAAATATAATAAATCAAATACATTTAAAACAAATATTAAAACAAGAAACAAATAAAAAATGATACTAAAACAATTCTTAAAACAATATACACATTGAAAATATAATAAAAAGTGATTATATTAAAATTGAAAATAAAATGTAAATATGATTAAAAATAAAAATATATATATTTAGTATATAATTCGGGCAGGGCCGAGCCCGGGCCAAAAAAATTACCCGAGCCCGACCCATTTTCTAAACGGGCCTCGTTTTTTTACCCAAACTCATATTTCAGGCCTATACTTTTACCCGAACCCTCCCATTTTTCGACCGGGCCGGGTAGCCGGGCCCATGCACACCTCTATTTGTAACTTCCTTCATGCACTCTATATGTTAGTGAGAGTAAAGTCACTCCAGTAAAAGGATTATTTTACAAAAATATATATAAATACTTATCTCATTTATTAATTTCATAAATATTAAATAAACTATAACTTTTAACTTATATTTATAAATTTTAAAATAATGTCTTTAATGATTGCTATACCTCCACCCATGTTAGGACACATGGCAAGTCTAGAGGATATCTGAACAATAAACTTGCCAACAAGCCGAGAAATCACCTATGAAATCATCCTCTCAAGAAGACTACCACTCAAACAACGAATGGTCTGGTCTTCATTGGGAACATGATTTCATAGGTGATTTCATTCAAATAATTGTGGTTCATTCCCAAAGAAGACAACTGTCATTCAGACAACTGCTTTATCCTATCATAGCCAGAATGAATCACAGGATCTGTCCTATCACAGACATCCTTATCCCATTGAAGACATCCCTCCTCCGCGCTCCCTAATAATGGCTAGATGACAAGTCCAACACGTTAACATCATATTACATGAGACCCTTGCCTATAAATACCCCTAAGAACGATGAAAAAAGGATCGACCTTTCAAGGATACTAAGCCTATTCTCTCTCGATACTTCTCCAACCCTCAGTCTTCAAACTCTCTCCACCTCCATTCTCCATAACTTCCAGCTCTCTGTCCCAACTAGGTGAACTTACCTTCTCAGCAACTGTTGTACTCTCCCCTTGTAGAACACTGTATCAACAATGATCATGTTCCCTTCTCACTAAAATTCACTTCATTATCATCACTATAATTGAATTCAAATATACATTTCTCACAATTGATTTTAATCTTATTAGTATAATATCAAATATTATCATTATAATAACTAATTTCACCGTAATCTTATGGGTACTAACTTCACAGCTCATCTAAATATATCTTAAACCGAATTTTATTCATAGCCATATAGATGCATTCTGTGTCCAACACTGTCACAGAACCAAGTTTCATCTCGAGTCGTGAAATAAACACTAAAGAAAATTAGCTTCCTAGTATTTGTAAGTTGGGATCCACATCTAACATCTTTACTTAAGCACCGATCTCTTATTTGATATTAGACCTCCACTGGCTACCTTTTTTTATATTTAAAAAAATTGGGTATGACTACCCAACTTTCAAACTATCAAGGTCAATGGATTTTCAGTCTGTTAATGGTTTTGAATATCAATAAAATATCAATGCTATCGAGTGAAACATGAAGTTGTAACTCACATAGATTATATTGAAGATATATCGAACATCAGACATATTTCATCTAGAATTCGTGAAAAAGATCCATGTTGTTTCACCCTTAAGTTGATGATGTAACATTCGGTCCCATCCTGGCTAAACAACGTAGTAGGAGGAGTAATTTTGTTGAATTGGTGTTGGTGGTGAATCATATATATATCCATAAAAAAAACTACCACCCACCACCCAACTTTCTTACTAACAAGTTTAATGGGTTTTGAATATTTGTTGAAGAAATAGTAAAATATTTAAATGGTAGTTGATTAAGGGGTTTACTATAGTTTCCACCCTTCAAATTATAGTTAATTTAGTATACCAAATACTATGGTCTACAAAGAGTGGGGTCTACAAAGGGTGTCTGCCTGCCTATAATTATTACCAAACATTCAAAGATATAGTGATAGCACTAAAATCTTAGAGAAAAGAAGAATCTAAGTTTTCCGTTGGATAAAAACAAAAAAAGGCACCTTTTTATTGAATCGAAAAATAGTAAGGGTCATTTCATGTAATTAAAGCATTTTTTTTTGTTTAAATTATAGTCAACATGTGATTTCCTTTATTTGGTTAACTTGCCCTCATTAAATTAGTCAGATTATAGGTAGATATGTATATGTTTTATGTTTAATGCATTATTGATATGTTACTAAGTTTAATTAGTTATCTATGTTTTTTTTTTATTATGGCATGCATCAAATGCAAGCCTAATTAAGGTATAATCAAAGGTATATTTACTTATTGGATACCTACAATCTTTGACTTTTCAAAGATGAATAGTGGCAGAAAGTTGGCACCGAAAGGCACCGAAAGTAGAAAGTAAGATTAGTTGGCATGGGATAATTGCAATTTTGGTCCCTAATTGTATAGGGACATTGCAAGTTGATCCTTAAACCTCAACTATAAATAGGCCTAACCATTTCTTACTTTCTTCATCCCACACTTGCCATTCTCTACTTAAGGCAATTGTTCTCTCTCCCTATTTGTAAACTTTCACTTGTATTTTTGGAGTGAAATATATTTGGTAGTGCCCGAGGACGTAGGCAAAATTTGCTGAACCTCGTTAAAATTCTAGTGTTCTTTATTTTTTTGTTCTGCATATTTTGCAAGTGTCATTGTAGTGATTTATTGTGCTATTAAATTACGATAGAGGGATATTCTGGCTAGGAAAGATCTGGTATGTAAGCGATCCTCGTGATCCACCTCTCTTTCCTGGGAATTGAACTTAGTGTGATTTTTTAGTACAATAATTTTACTCTTTCACACGCTTCCGCGCAACAATTGGTACCAGAGCCAGGTTCGTACTTGGGGAATACGACCGTTTACGGTACTATTCACGTATACGGCACTATTCACGTATATGGTACTATTTACATATACGGCACTATTCACGTATACGGTACTGTTCACGTATACAGTAGTTGGGATTGAGGAGAAAAATGGCAGCAGCATCGTCATCAGCAAGGACTACTGTGACAAATGCAAAATTTGAAGTAGAGAAATTTGACGGTACCAATAATTTTGGTATGTGGCAGTGTGAGATCCTGGATGTCTTATGTCAGCAAGAGCTGGATATAGCCCTTGAAGAAAAACCTGACAAGATGGATGACAAGAAGTGGGCCAAGATCAATAGACAGGCGTGTGGTACAATCCGCCTATGTTTGGCCAAAGAGCAGAAGTACTCCGTCATGAGGGAGACATCAGCGAAGAAGCTGTGGGATACATTGGAAGAAAAGTTTCTAACGAAAAGTCTTGAAAATAGGCTTTATATGAAAAAGAAACTTTTTCGGTTCACGTATGCACCCGGTATGTCGATGAATGACCATGTGAACTCATTCAATAAAATTTTAGCAGACTTGCTAAATTTGGATGAGAAATTTGAAGATGAAGACAAGGCATTATTGTTGTTGAATTCCCTTCCTGATGAATATGATCATCTTACCACCACATTGCTTCATGGGAAAGATTCAATCACATTTGATACAGTCTGTAGTGCGTTGTATAGATCTGAGACTCGAAAGAAAGATAAAAGAGATCACAGAGATACAACTGCAGAAGTCTTAACAGTAAGAGGTCGTTCACACAGCAGCAAACCTGGTAGAAGGGGTAAGTCCAAAGGGAGACCCGCCAAAGATGAATGTGCCTTTTGTCGTGAGAAAGGGCATTGGAAAAAGAATTGTCCTAAGTTACAAAAGGGCAAGTCTATTTCTAATGCATGTGTAGCGGAGCATGATGAGGAGTCAGACTTTAGCTTGGTTGGCATGGCAATGGCATGTCAAACGGATGAGTGGATATTGGATTCGGGATGTACTTACCATATGTGTCCTAATAAGGACTGGTTTTCTAGTCTTGAAGAACTAGAAGGTGGAGTTGTTTTTATGGGCAATGATAGTGCCTGTAAGACAATGGGTGTAGGTACAATCAAATTGAAGAACCATGACGGCTCAATCCAAGTTCTGACAGATGTTCGCTATGTACCCAGCTTGAAGAAAAATCTCATCTCATTAGGGGCCCTAGAATCTAAAGGGCTCACAATCACTTTGAGAGATGGATTACTAAAGGTAGTAGTTGGGGTATTGACGGTGATGAAAGGCACTAGAAGAAATAACTTGTACTATTTAAATGGAAGTACAGTTATTGGATCAACATCAACAGCTTCTGCGAAAGATGCAGATTCAGAGGCTACCAGGTTATGGCATAGGCGATTGGGACATGCTGGTGAAAAAGCTTTGCAGACTTTGGCGAAGCAAGGCTTGTTGAAAGGTGCAAATTCTTGCAAATTGCAATTCTGTGAACATTGTGTTCTGGGCAAGCAGACGAGGGTAAAATTTGGTTCAGCAATTCACAATACGAAAGGAATTCTGGACTATGTTCACAGTGATGTGTGGGGACCTACCAAAGTGGCTTCTTTGGGAGGTATGCACTATTTTGTCACTTTTCTTGATGATTATTCAAGAAAAGTATGGGTGTATCTAATGAAAAGAAAAAATGAAGTTTTGGATGCATTTCTGAAGTGGAAGAAGATGGTGGAGACTCAGACAGGTCGAAAGGTCAAACGACTTCGATCAGATAATGGTACTGAGTACAAAAATGATCCATTTCTACAAGTATGTCAAGATGAGAGCATTGTGCGACACTTCACTGTTCGAGATACACCACAGCAGAATGGGGTGGCAGAACGCATGAATCGGACTATACTGGAGAAAGTTCGATGTATGTTGTCCAATGCTGGATTGGGCAAGGAATTTTGGGCTGAGGCAGTTACATATGCGTGCCATCTAATTAACCGATTGCCATCAGCTGCAATAAATGGAAAAACTCCTATGGAGATGTGGACTGGTAAACCTGCTACTGATTATGATTCTTTACATGTTTTTGGTTCCACTGCATATTATCATGTAAAAGAATCTAAGTTAGACCCAAGAGCAAAGAAAGCATTATTCATGGATATAACTGGTGGTGTAAAAGGATACCGTCTCTGGTGTCCTGATACAAGGAAGATTGTTTTCAGTAGAGATGTAACTTTTGATGAATCAACCATGATGAAGAACGAGGATTCACAAAAGGATGACAAAACCAGTAGTACTTTGCAGCAGGTGGAGTTTGAAAAGGTTAATGATGGTCCAGCTAATATTGAAAGAACAAATGATGAAGAAGTTTCGACCCAAGAACTTCTACAGCAACAAGATTCAATTGCATATAGGAGGCCAAGAAGAGAGATTCGTAAGCCTGCTCGCTTTGATGATATGGTGGCCTATGCACTTCCAATTGCAGATGATGATGTTCCTTCCACTTACACAGAAGCAATAAGTAACTCTGATGGTGTAAAGTGGAAGCAAGCTATGAATGAAGAAATGCAGTCTCTTCATAAAAATAGGACTTGGGAGTTGGTGAGACTGCCCAAGGGAAAGAAGGCAATTGGATGCAAATGGGTATATGCAAAGAAGGAAGGATTTCCTGGTAAAAATGAAATTCGATACAAGGCCAGATTGGTAGCAAAGGGTTACGCTCAGAAAGAAGGAATAGACTACAATGAAGTGTTTTCTCCAGTTGTGAAGCATTCGTCTATTCGGATTTTGCTAGCCTTGGTTGCGCAATATGATCTTGAACTAGTTCAGCTTGATGTGAAGACCGCGTTTTTACACGGTGATTTGGAAGAGGAAATCTATATGACTCAGCCAGATGGATTCAAGGTTGCTGGAAAAGAAAATTGGGTTTGCAAACTGACAAAGTCGCTTTATGGATTGAAGCAATCTCCGAGGCAGTGGTACAAGCGATTTGATCAGTTCATGAAAGGGCAAAGGTACACAAGAAGTAAATTTGATCATTGCGTGTATTTTCAGAAGCTACAAGAAGGAACTTTCATATACTTGCTCTTATATGTTGATGATATGCTAATAGCATCTAAGAGCAAAGTTGAGATTGAAAGATTGAAGACTCAACTCAATCTCGAGTTTGAGATGAAAGATCTAGAAGAAGCTAAAAAGATTCTCGGCATGGAAATATGTAGAGATAGAGCTCATGGCAGAGTTAGCTTGTCTCAGAAGCAGTATTTGAAGAAAGTACTACAGCAGTTTGGCATGAACGAGCAGACCAAACCTGTAAGTACCCCGTTGGCTTCTCATTTCAAGCTTTCTGCACAACTATCTCCTTCGACGAATACGGAACGAGAATACATGTTGCAAGTTCCGTATTCTAATGCAGTGGGTAGCTTGATGTATGCAATGGTGTGTACAAGACCCGACATTTCACAGGCAGTTAGTATAGTGAGCAGGTATATGCATAATCCTGGAAAAGGACATTGGCAAGCTGTGAAATGGATTCTACGGTATATTCAGAAGACCGTGGATGTTGGATTACTGTTCAAGCAGGATAATACACTTGGTAAAGGTGTTATTGGGTACGTTGATTCTGACTATGCCGGTGATTTGGACAAGCGAAGATCAACCACCGGTTATGTGTTTACACTTGCTGGAGGACCAATAAGTTGGAAGTCTACACTACAGTCTACAGTTGCATTGTCAACCACAGAAGCCGAATACATGGCTGTAACAGAGGCTGTAAAGGAGGCTATTTGGTTACAAGGTATGGCTAAAACCTTGAGGTTGGTTCAGGAGCATATTAACGTGTATTGTGATAGTCAAAGTGCTATTCATTTAGCAAAGAATCAAGTCTATCATGCACGTACAAAACATATCGACGTACGATTCCATTTTGTGCGGGAAATTATTGAAGAGGGGAAAATTTGTCTTCAGAAGATCAAGACTGCAGATAATCCCGCAGATATGATGACCAAGGTGGTAACAACAACCAAGTTCGAACATTGTTTGAACTTGATCAATATCCTGCAAGTTTAACAGTTGAAGAAGGCACTATCAAGTATTGTTGTCAAAGGTAGAAAGAATTGTGTGAAGATAAGATTATCCTAATCAAATCTTCAAGGTGGAGATTATTGGATACCTACAATCTTTGACTTTTCAAAGATGAATAGTGGCAGAAAGTTGGCACCGAAAGGCACCGAAAGTAGAAAGTAAGATTAGTTGGCATGGGATAATTGCAATTTTGGTCCCTAATTGTATAGGGACATTGCAAGTTGATCCTTAAACCTCAACTATAAATAGGCCTAACCATTTCTTACTTTCTTCATCCCACACTTGCCATTCTCTACTTAAGGCAATTGTTCTCTCTCCCTATTTGTAAACTTTCACTTGTATTTTTGGAGTGAAATATATTTGGTAGTGCCCGAGGACGTAGGCAAAATTTGCTGAACCTCGTTAAAATTCTAGTGTTCTTTATTTTTTTGTTCTGCATATTTTGCAAGTGTCATTGTAGTGATTTATTGTGCTATTAAATTACGATAGAGGGATATTCTGGCTAGGAAAGATCTGGTATGTAAGCGATCCTCGTGATCCACCTCTCTTTCCTGGGAATTGAACTTAGTGTGATTTTTCAGTACAATAATTTTACTCTTTCACACGCTTCCGCGCAACATTACTTAACAAGTAGTAAATATTATTGTCTATTTCTGTTTTAAGGTGTCTATTTTTCCAATAACTTGAGTTTATATTTGTTATACCTATACCTCACGAGTCAACACCTTTAATTAAGGAGAATTATTTTACGAACTGAAACATTTTCAAACCCGAACTATCGGTACCACGTACTTGACATGAATATAGGACATTTATCACTCACGCGTCATGTATATTCAATCCTCATACATAACAACCCAAACACTAAAAAATACTCATCAAGAGCAAAGCTAAAAAATTGTTTTAAGAGAGGTCAGAGATGAATCATATATTTTGATCGTGACAACGTGCAATTTTTTTTATTTTTTTTTATTTTTGCTTCATTCAAACTATTCTGTTTAAAAGCAACAGAACAGTAGTTCCAGTTAAACAATTCAATTGTCACAAAAGTTATTATAACAAAAATTAGGCATTCCAATCACCAATCTAACATTTATCGCCACGCCTTAAACATAATCCTGCGATTAATACATGTTGTCGCTAATGTTTCTGCCATTTCATTGTCATGCTACTCTGCTTTTGAAAATGCTACCTCACCCTCGCAGGCTAGTCTCCTTTCCATATCTGCGAATGTAGTTTGTTGCTACCAAGGTCTCTTGTCTTTGTTCAATAACCACTTATACACCACTAGTGACCCAATTTCAACAATAATCAAACCAGATCTCCTCCACATTATCTCAATTATTACATCTAACGCTATAATTATTACTCTTAATTCAGCTGAATCTACATCAATGGCATCACAAAGTCCCGAGAATAAAGCTCTTACAGTTCCTTCCTCGTCTCTAAGAACACCTCCACAGCCCATAGCTTCCTCAGTTGCCATTCCGCTTACGTTAAACTTTAGCAAATTTAAAATTATATTAATTTGTAATTTTAAATTTTGAAAGGGTTATAAAGCAATTTTACCAATTTTGGAGGCCCACCATTAACCCCTTGTCTATTCCCAGACAACCTACGACGATAAGCCATCATCAATAAATCGATTAACTTAGTACCTCAGGAAAGTATATATCAAAGAGTAAGGGTGAACAAAATTCGATTCAATTCGAAAAAATCATAAAAAATTAAATTTTGGATTTCGAGTTCAAGGCAAGTTGAATTTTTACAATTCGAATAACTTGAATAATTCGAATAACAGATTAGTATAAATACCATTTTGCTCCCTGTCAATTTTAAAAATGAACAAATTTGTCTCTCTTAACAAAAATTACAAAAAAAACAACAAAAGTAATTTTCAAATTTTGAAAATAATTTTTTGAATTCAAAATATTTATAGAATTTCTAAAATTTATATTTTTAAAAAATTATAAATTTTTAAAAAATATATAAAAATATATAAAAAAATTTAATAAATTAATAATTTTGGAATCTAAATAAATGATTAATGATTCAAGTTTATCGTACTAAAATACCTTATTTTGTGTTCTAACATAAAAATAGTTATATTGTACGAGATTTTAGTTTAACATTATTAATTTTTCTAATTTAACTCAAACGGTTTCACTCGATTCAATCGAACACTCACCCCTAATTCGAGTTATCCAAAAATCTAAATAAAAAAAGACAAAACTACGTCATTTTGATAAATGTTTACCCATTAGTCTTACTTTCCTTCTCGAATCGCGCCACTCTCCTTTTTTCCTTTACTCAAAATTAGTTTAAAAGTTTGTACTTCATCTAATAGTAAAATAATCAGTCCATGTAAACGGAACATTAAGTATTAATAATAAGATTCGTTAATTTAACTCGACTTGATTCGAAAAAATTTAAATTGAGTTCAATTGCTAAAATATGATTCATCAATTCAGCTAACTCAAAATTTTTTAACTCAATTTAACTCGACTCGATTGAATACTCCAGTACGAAAGACATCCCCATAAACACTGTCACAAAGCTACCCCTTTACGGCGTGATCTACCAACCAAGCACGTGGATATCGGTAAGTTGACCACGTGCATTTAACCAAATTGTTGGGAGTTAATTGTTAGATAAGAAAGAAAAAAAACATCATCAATAACTAGATATTGAATCATTTGACTTTGAAGGTCCCCTTTTTATTACAAGCATATACCCACTCACTCCCCAAATTTTTATATATATAAGTTTCCAACACACTTTTATCACACAAGATAAAATAGTACTTTGTTTTTGAACCCCAAAACTGTAAAAACTCTCCAACTTTTATCAGATCTTCTAGACAACGATGGGATCTGAATCTCAAGTCGTTTGTGTTACTGGTGCCTCTGGGTTCATTGGTTCATGGCTGGTCATGAGGCTACTCGAACACGGTTACACCGTCCGCGCCACCGTCCGTGACCCCGGTTCGTTTCCCTTTCCTTTTTCTCTAGATATTATATTTTCTATACGCTTTTTCAGTACTCTTTTAGATCCTGTTTAGCATTGCTTTTTGTTTGTTGGCGTAGTTTTTGAGGTCACAATAAGCTATTTCCATTGTAAAAATAATGATCAGTTTTTGTTATTAAAATCATGGTTTGAATGTGGTCGGGAGTTTGATCTCTAGTTGATACTCTAACTTCGATAAAAAAAATCATGATTTTGACAAACTAACTTTAAAGCCTAAAAAAAATAATGCTTTTGGCTTTTAAAGATATTTATTTTTATACATTTCATTTTCTTATCAAATATGTGTTTGTTTTTTTTAAGTAATGTTAAACTAACTGCAAATACAGTGAAATTAATTTCTTTTTTCATATAAATAGATAATCAAAAGAAGGTAAAGCACTTGCTTGATCTACCAAAAGCCAACACCCATTTGACATTGTGGAAAGCTGATTTATCTGAAGAAGGAAGCTTTGATGCAGCCATTAATGGCTGTTGTGGTGTCTTCCATGTTGCCACTCCAATGGATTTTGAGTCCAAGGACCCTGAGGTTGGTTTTCTTTTTACACTGATGTATTTGCATGTCTGTTGTATAGAATATATATAGTATATTCTATATAGCATTTTTAAATAAAATATATATTATACATATACATACAACTTTAATAATATATATATATTTTTAAAATATTTTATACAATATATTAGATATTATTATATATAATATATAACAACCTCTTTCTACGATTAATATTTTAAAAATTTATATTTCATTCGTAAAAATCATGCATGTGAAATTTGATGCTATTTAAAATTTTCTAATTATTTATTTTATATAAAAATATATAGTATTTTAAATTTATATGATAGAGATATCAGATCGGTTCTAAAATTTACATGTTTAACACGTATAATTATACCAATAAATTTAACAACTAAATCGTATATAAACAAATCTCTATTCTTAGTCAAATATATGTTACTAATTTTTATATATTACCATATGTTATATATGATAGTAACTAATGGATGGAAATCACTATGATAAGACTAAAAATGGGCAACTTTTTTGGCCCTTTGATAATCAAAACATTATATTGTAAAAAGGGGTGTGTCTGCAAATAGCAACCCTATTTTGCTAGATTTTTTTTTTTTTACTTTTTTACTGCTGAGTTGATTTTTTCTCTTTTTTTGGCAGAATGAAGTGATAAAGCCAACAATCAATGGAGTACTGGATATAATGAAAGCATGCATCAAAGCAAAGACAGTAAAAAAATTGATTTTCACATCATCAGCTGGAACTGTCAATGTTGAAGAACACCAAAGAACTGTTTATGATGAAAGTAATTGGAGTGATTTGGACTTTGTCTATGCCAAGAAAATGACTGGATGGGTTAGTTTCTCTCTCTTTTTTCCTTTTTAAGTAATTATTATTAGGTACATCGATAATAAGATGTTTAAAATGTTAGAACCAAATTAGACCAGTTGAATTGTAAACTGATATGGATCAATCGAACTGACTAAAAATCGATTAAATCAACAGTTGAACTGAATTTTTTATTTGTTATATATATTTTTTAATCAAACCGACCGGATTGATAAAACGATAGATTTACTAATCTTGTTAATTTGATCATTTATCCGGTTCTAAAAATATTTATTTGGGAAAGACAAGTGGTTGGCAGGCAGTAACCCCAAATAAATTTCTAAATATTTTGCAGGTCTCAGCATTTACTAAGAAACAAAAAAGAACGTTTTTTGTCTGGTACTTCAAATTTTCAAGTTGTGTGGCAGCTTTGAGCATCCATAATAAAAGAAAAAAAGGATTATTTATGTGTTTGGGACCCTTATTTTTGTAATTTTCTTTGAACACTATATTCCTTTTAGAATAAGGTAAAATTGTATTTAATCGTTCTAAAATTATAATTAATTAAAGGTCATATTTTAAAATCCGAATCATAATTATAGATGAAATTCTGATTAATAAATTTATTAATCTCAACAATTTTTATTTTATTATCTCGACTCTTTCTATATTAAATTTCTAGCTTCACCCCAACAAATTCAAATACGAATTTTGTTTAAATAGAATTAGTTTTTTTTTAACTGAAATTCATTTTCTTTTATGGTTTGTAGATGTATTTTGTCTCCAAGACATTGGCTGAGCAAGCTGCCTGGAAGTTTGCAAAGGAGAATAACTTGGATCTCATCACTATAATTCCAACTCTTGTCATTGGTCCATTTCTTATGCCTTCAATGCCACCTAGTCTAATTACTGGCCTTTCACCCCTTACTGGTAAGTAGATCTTAAACATTAAATTTTGAGGGATTTAATTAATAATTTTTAAAATGGTTTTTTTAGGGATTTAGTATTTTTTTTTTAAATTTAGTTGGTCTAAGTAAAACTTTTAAAAATTTTGAAGGTTTAATTAGAACTTACAAAATTTTTGAAGGAGTGCAATTAAAACTTTTAAAAATCTGAATGTCTATTAAGGATTTTTTTAAAAATTTGAAGGACCAAGACCTCTTTATTCATGTTCATGAGTTAGGCTCGGCACATCCGAATCAATTCAAAAAACCCCATTCACTATTTAAAAATAATAAAAACTTGTTTATATTTAAATGTAATTATAAAATATGTAAATATTAATATAAATTATTTTTATATTTTATATTATTTATAAACAATAAACTTGTTTGGGTTAAGTTAGTACGAGGTTGAAAATTTTAAATCCAAGTCCGGAAAAAAGCAAGCTAGGCCAAGTGGATCACTTGGTCCATGAATACCTCTAGCTCCCTACTCCTATTGACCCTCAGTCCCTATTCTTTAAGGATACATACAAGGACAAAGGAAGGGGCAGGCAACACGTTAGTCCTCCTAAAATGAAAAATTATGCTTTTAGCTTTTGAAAATTTATAAAATTTTAAGTAAATAATTGGTAAACTTATAGTTTGGCCTCCTTAAAAATGATAAAATTTTAATTTAGTCCTTTTAAAAGCTATATATATCAATACTACGATGAAATTATATTTTAACTCTCATAAAAATATATAGCTCGACCTCGACCTTAAGAAAAAAGTTCCAGCAATATAATATATATATATTGATTTTTGCATGATTTTATGTAATAATGCAGGGAATGAAGCTCATTATGGTATCATTAGGCAAGGGCAGTTCGTGCACTTGGATGATCTCTGCATGTCTCACATATTCTTGTTTGAAAACCCTAAAGCTGAAGGCAGATACATTTGCTCCTCCCATGAGGCTACCATTGTAGAGCTTGCCAAAATGCTAAGAGAAAAATACCCAGACTACAATATTCCTACTGAGTAAGCCCATTTTTTAAAAGTCAAATTCTTAATTTTCGTTGCTTTTTTGGAATAGCCAAATTCTATTCCAAACTCAAAAACTTGATACGATTAATCATAGTTCAAATCCGATGCAACTTGATTCAATAATAAAAACTCCACAACCCAAACCAGATATTATCAAATCATAATGACAGTGGTGGAATGCGGTATTAAGTTTTGAGGGCTTAATTAAAATTTTTAAAAACTTTAGGGTTTATTAAATTTTAAAAAATGGGGTTTAATGACATTTTTCAAAAAACTAAGGGGTCTGGTTAAATTTTTAAAAAAATTGAGAAAATTAATGAGAATTTTCGAAATTTTTATAGGATTTAATCAAAATTTTTGAAACTTTTGTAGAGCTTAATTGGAATTTTTAGAAATTTTGGGAGTCGAAGTTAAATTTTCAAAATTTTGTGGGTCTTATTAAAATTTTAAAATCTTTTGAGGTTTAATGAGATTTTTCAAAAAATTTAGGAGGACTAATTTATTTTTTTATTTTCAAAATTTTAAGTTTAAGTAAAATTTTCAAAAATTTGGAAGAACTTAATTTTCTAAATTTTTGAGAGCCCCACTCTAGCTCTCTTCGCTCCACTCCTAATAATGACCTAACCACTCGAACTCGAGTGTCAAATCAAAATAACTCAAATCCTAAATCGATCGTAACTTAAAATAGATCCAAAAATTTTAAAACCTAGTTTAACCAACCCACCCAATTATAACCCTAATGGGTAGCTTGTCTAATTGCTTATATGAATGTTTTTGTTACATGATCAGGTTCAAAGATGCAGATGAAAACTTGGGAAATGTGGTCTTCAATTCCAAAAAGCTGTTGGATTTAGGGTTTCAATTTAAGTACAGCTTGGAAGACATGTTTGTAGGAGCTGTGGAGACATGTCAAGAAAAAGGGTTAATTGCACCTCCAACAAAGATTGAGAATGCAATAAATGGTGATACCATTGCTTCTATTGAGACACCAAACAGTGTTAAATGTTAGAACAATATCTATCTATACCATGGATGTATCACCATTGTCATGTTAAGGGCTTTGGTGTTAAGGGCTTAATGGTTTCTTGGTTATACGTGGTTTTGTGTTGATTGTTGCATTCTTGTCTTTTTGAGGGTAGATTTTCGCGAGGAGGGTTGGGAGTCTTAGTGGTTTGATATTAAGATGTTCTCATTTTAAGATTTGGTATTATTGTTTTGGGTGTGGGACTATTTTGTGGGAGATGTTGCATCTTGTTAATTGTAACATTCTTCGCTTTTGCTTATTGTGTATTAATTAAGCAAAAAAAAAAGGATAATTTGTACCATTTTAGTCGTTATCAAAGAATAAAAATTATATGTTCTTTGGATATTCTAGGTTTGTTTCTAAGAATTAGGTTGTATGATTATAATTTTATATATAATTGGTCAATATATTTTTATGCACAGACAACATAACGGAACTTACCATTGAATTTTGAAAGGTCTAACTAAATTTTTTTTTTAAAATGAGGACTTATTGTATGATTAGTTCCGTCGGTGTCAAAAATATAGAATTTGTAGGCAAGAGAAGATTGAATCAAAATAATTCCTTTTTTTTTTAAGTAAAATTCTATTTCTATCAGAGGACAATATGAATGATACATCATATTTCATCAACGCACTAAACGGGTTATACGATATCTCTGATGTGGAAGTAGGCCAACATTTCTATTGGCAAATAGCAGGTTTCCAAGTCCATGCCCAAGTACTTATTACTTCCTGGGTTGTAATTGCTCATGGAATACGATTCACTTTCGAGATGCCTTCGTGGTGAAGTGACAAACACATGAGACTCAAAATCTCGTGCTAAAGAGCGTGGAGGTTCAAGTCCTCTTCAAGGCATAATATTGAGAATGCTTATTGAATTGGAATAAGTTCGGCAACAGATTACGAGATCTTGGTGATCTTCTCTATCTAATGAATGGGGAGTCCACTTTGAAATCGCTCGCCTCACCCCGAGTATATGCTTCAACAGGAATCACGTACACAAGGGTAGACTGATACAATATAAACCTCTGGTAAAATACCCCCCATAACCCAACGGATAAAGTACATTACATAGCCCGTTTTAGGGATTGGCGACTTACCCATTCCGTGACTTTGGCACTAGACGTTCCAAAAATGGGTACTATCAGATCGATTGAATTCAATAATAGATGCCTAGTGGCATGCCAGCACTTCTCGATCGTGAAAAAATTTTCAAAAAAATGTCATAATGTACAAAATCAAATTTAACAGTAAAAATGAAAAAAGAAATTTTAAAAGACGTATACAAAGATTAATTTGCCCATTTCTTAGGAGCAAATGCAATTCATCTTCTAATACAAAAACCTTCGAGTCAAATTAAAAGAAAAAATTTTGAGTTAATCGAGTTGACAAGACCTATTTTATCATCCCCTCTCAATTTAAATTTTTTTTGAATAAAATTGAATGAAATAAAACTCGAGTCGAATCAAATAAAATTGTTCGAGTTAAATTAAAAAATTAAATATGTCAAATTAGAACTTCATTATCGTATAACTAATTCCATATTATAGTATATAAATTTGAAACAATATATATTTGAAAATTTTTTCAAAACAAAATAATAAAAAAATAATTTATTATGATAAACATAATCATTAATTAACTTATTTAAGTTCCAAAATTATTATTTTAAAAAAATTTAAAATTTTATTTTTCTTTATATGTTTTTTTAAAAAATTTAAAACTTATATAATTTAAAAAATTGAATTTTTTATAAATATTTTAAATTTTAGATATTATTTTAAATTTTTAAAAGTTATTTTATTTTTTGTATTTTTTGTTGTGAGAGATCGATTTGCTCATTTTTTAAATTAACGGGAACAAAAGAAATATTTACACAAATTTATTATTCAAATTATTCGAGTTATTTGAATTGTAAAATTCAACTCAACTCGAACTCAAATTATTCGAGTTAACTCAAATAACTCAATTCAATTAATTCAAAATTCAAAATATTTTTAACTTTTTTGAATCAAATCGAGTTTTATTCACCCCTATTCATAGGTACTTTTATTGTGTAAAAGGTGTTGTAGGCCGATTTTGGGCCTGTTTACAACCAATCAGCCCAAATTACCCACTTAATAACCTCTAAACCCAAAAACCAATACATTACCCAAATCCCCTAAAGCCCAAATACATTACAACTAAACCCAACACCCTTTAAAACCCAGTTTCAAAACCCAAGCCCAATTAACCCATTGGCCTAACTAGGGTTTCAGAAAAGCTGAAACCCTAGCCACCTTCTGAGCACCCCAACACCGCAATGTCCAATCGCCCATGCCTCTGCCACCACCACATCCACCACCTGCTCCACCTACAAAATCAAACAGAGCACGTAAGCAGCAAAATATAGGGAAACAAATTTGTACAAAGGCTATAAAAAAAGCCATCAAAAACAAATGTAAACCGAGGGGGGGACTCGGCAACTTTTTTTTATAAGAAAGAAAAAGCATTCGATTCCTAAACAATACGAGAATAGCAAATTCCATTGATACAAGAGCACAAGTATAGTACCGAATCAGAGGACCAAGATATACAAAACTTGAAAAGCAAATACCAAAGGTGATTTATTTTATTTCTTTCCCATTTTTAAACCTATTTTTTTCTATAAACATATATATTTAACAGATATATATTTAAAAAATAACAGAAAAAAATAAAAATAAAAATTTTACCTTCCCGGCCACCGTGTACGGTGGCTGGCGCCGGCGACGGATGGCGGTCCGGTGACCGGCCGCTAGCCGGAATCCTTCCCTTCTCCCTTCTTCTCTTTCTTTTTTTTTCTTTTCTCCCTTCACAAATGAATTTTTTCTGAAAATAGGCCTATTTATAGCCCTCCGAAATGACGTCGTTTTGGGGGCTGTACTTAAGCCCCAAAACGACGTCGTTTAAGCCCTTTAACCCGATCCGACCCGACCCGTCCGGCCTAGGGTCCGCGTGTTTTTTAACGGAAGGGTTAATTGCGCATTTAGCCCTTCCGCTTCTTTATTAATGTACAATCAAGTTTTAATTTAATTTAATTTGGCCCTAAAAGTTGTTGCGTGATTCAATTTAATCCCTTTGCTGTTGTGCGTTTTAAAATAGTTCAGAAAATTGCATTTTTGGTCCCCTTATGTTTCTCGCGTATTCTAATGGGTCCCTACCTTTCGTTTTTATTTAAAAATTTATTCCGTTTTTATTTTACTTCCAATTTAATCCTTGATATCATTTTATTATTTTGTTTCTTTTCCATTATTTTATTATTTAGTGCTATTGTTATATCATATATATTATTTACATTATTTTATCATTACTGTCTATCCTCAATTTTACTATAATATTATTACTATTGTATTTTATTATGTTCATTATTATTACTAAATCTATTGTTTACTAAGTATTTTGCCATTCTTAGTGTCTGTATTATTTTTGCTTAATATTTATACATGTATATATTTTATGTTTCTTTTATATTTTATACATTATGTACATATACCTTTTTTATATATAATTATTATTTCTAATATATATATACTTTTATACTATCATGTATGATTTTTATGTATACACCTTTTAGCATTAATTCATTGTATGTAAATATCTGTATATTAATAGTTGTTTTTAATATTCTAGTATATATTATGTATTCATACTTTAAGTATTATATTATATGTGTATATATATTATGTATGAATTTTAATAGCATATTGTACTTATTATTTTCACTATTATTATTTATTATTATTATCTACATATATATAGATATGTACTTAGTTATTAAAAACACCGTTTTCTTATTACGGTATTATATAGGTGTTATGTTTTTATACTGTGTTTCTAATATTATATTACATAAACTTTGCATCCATATTATTATATTTTAATGTGTTCACATAAATACATGTATATAACTATATAGCATTATCAATGTTTTAATATTATATTTTTGTCACTTTGCTTATTATTATTATTATTATTATTATTATTATTATTATTATTATTATTATTATTATTATTATTATTGGCGTTATACTTTAGCATTTTATTACTACCATTGTTACTTATATACTATACGTATATGTATTACATAGTGCTATTAGTATTTTTCTTTTAACATTATTTCAATGTCATGTACATTCTGTTATATATTTATTATTTTAATCATACATTATGTACATATTGCATTTGTATATGTATATAGGCATATATGTATTTCGATATTCTAGTTATACATTTTTTATACCATCTTACACATATACTTTAATACTTTATGTATATATTCTTATATATATTATGTATATACATTTTTATATCTTACGTATATATTTTAAATATTATATTGTGTATAGATTTTAATACTGTCATGCATATTTTAACACTATTATTATGTCACATCTTTAATATATATACGTATATGCATATGTAGTATTATTAGTATTTTTAATATTATATTTTCCTTCACCTCACATACTATTATTTATTATATGTATATATAATCCATTGTTTTATTTCGTGTTTAATGCTATTATTATGCACAATATCAAATACATCGTGAATACTTTATTTTATCATCTGCTTCATATATTTGTAAATTTCATTTTATTACAACATTGTTATAAGTTTCTATTGTTTTAAATAAAAATAATATTCTTATTCATGTTTTAAATCAATTTCAATAAGCAAGGTAACGTACCGATTTGACATTAAGTCATTGACTTCATCGTTATGTTGAGTGAACATCAATCGACTCGTGTTAAAACGGTATGCCCTTCTCAAAAAAATCAAAAAAAAAACTAAAAATTCTCATTTTTCAATCGGGTCACGGTTAAATATCATTGAACTCGCATTTTTAAAAATTAAGACAACACGTGTTTGACGAGATACCAATTTTAGGCGTCGCGAGGGTGCTAATACCTTCCTCGTGCGTAACCGACTCCCGAACTCTAGTTTTCTCTGAATTTTAACGTAGACCTAAATTTGGTCTTCTTTTTATCAAAAATAAAACTTTTGGTTAAAATGAAGATTTATTAGGTGTCCGATCACACCTAGGAAAAAGGATCGGTGACGACTCCTTTTTTTTAAATCAAACCTCGGTCTCTAAACTTTCAATCAAACACCCTAATTAGCGACTAAGATAAAATTTTTACGTCGCTACAAAAGGCATTGAAGCTTTTTAAATTCAAAAAATATTTAGAGTTTCATGTGAAAATGATATATAATATAATCCAATTTTCAAATGATGTACATTGAAGCTTTTTTTTTTCCTTTCCATTTCAATAGGGCACTAAAACATTAACTAATATATATGACAGCACCCTCCATGGAAACCCAATCTCTACCTTTCTTCTGCACTAAATCGGTTCCAAGCCTCCTGTAGATTTCACATATAAAATAGCATACATACACATAAAATTAGATACTTGAGATGAACTAGGAATGTAACAACTCAATTTTTGTTTTCTTTTATTGTAGGTTAACCTATGATTTTGGTCGGATTTAGTCTATCTACTTTAACCTTACATAGTTTTATAGATAAATGTATTTGGCAGATCCCTTTATTACAAGGACCAAATCAAATTAGTTCTTTTTAATAATAGATTAATTTAGTCCTTATACTATTTAAAAAACCAAATAAATCCAAATTTTAAAGTTTAAAAAATGGCATTTATTGTTAACAGAGTAAATATTTTGAATGCTTTTTATAGTTCTAGAGTTGAATTGCGAATGAAAAAAATAATATTTTGAAACCCTATTGGCTTCTTTTTTATAGTATAGTAATTAAATTATACATTTAATGGTAGAGGGACTAATTTGATCTAGTCCCTATAATAGAAGGACTTGGAAGGTACTTTCACCAAGTTTTATCCCTACTATGATTAATGTTATACTTTAGTCCAAATCACTAACACCCTTACAAATTCAGTGAAACCAATATAGAACTTTTTTATAAAAAGTCCAAATCATTATGTTGGGCTGGAAATTTTCTTTTAAATGAAAAAGTAGTCGAAAATATTTATAATCATAATTTCACTATTGCAAAGATAAAGAGAATTTTAGGTTTCTGAGGTTTTTCTAACTTACACCAACTAACAGTTTTTTCAACCATGTTAGTGACATGGACTAAGGCATAGTAGTAGAATCAAAATATGTCAAATTAAAGTACAAGGACAAATCCTACAATTTAACCTTTTGGCGTCTTGTTTCCCTAACTCAATATAAGAAATAAATAAGAATAAATCAATGAAAGCTTTGGTTAAAGAAGGAAAGCAACAAACCTTGAGAAGATCAAAAACTTTCTCGCAAATGTACTTTTGTTGTATGGTAGCACCTCGTTGCTGCAACTTATCAGGATGAACACACAGTGTAGCTTTTCTATATGCTTTCTTTACAGCTGCAGCGGCTAGAATATCCGTAAGCGGTATTGGCTGCCAACCGCTATCAGGGCCAAGGATCTGCCAGCAATGCAAAAATTCAGTTAAACCAGGGCGTCCTAAGCAGTATATAGCCAAATATCTCCAACCCCATGGCCACAGGCCACAGTGTAAATGTCAAAAGATTTAATCCTACCATTGTATGATGTATTTATGAACAAAAATAAAAAATCTGTTACATACATATTGTAATGTCGATAACAGTGCACGTAAATTTCCTTGCTTCCCACTTGACCACCTTTTGACTTCGGCATCCAGAGTTTCTGCTAACCTCTGCAATACAAATTAGGATCCAAAATTGTTAGACAAGAACAGAAACCGGCCTCATTGCGAAAATTTTTATCGTTTCATTTGAATGTATAAGTTACATTTCTTTCAGCTTGTTCTTTCTGAGCAAGAAGATCACGCTCGTTCTTCTCTGCAAGTGCTTTGGCCTGGAAACAAAAGAAAGTGAGATTCTCAATACTAGTTGCAAAATCCGTACCGGATAAGTGACAATGATAGTAGAAGGCATACCGCTCGTTCTGCTGTCCTTTGATGCCTTTCCAACCTAGCTTTACACCTTTGAGCTGATTCACCAACAGCTCCATCTGACTCCTCAGAATATTTTGAAGCTTCATGAAGCAAATAAAGCTGATTCAGAATTTAAGGGTTTTCTTTTCTTTTGCCCAAACAAGTAATTTAATCATCACAGAAAAAAAAGTGCCATTTCTCTTTTCTGTTTTGCCAAGTCCATGCAGGATATCTTTAAATACCAGTTTACCACATACCACTCTGGTTTGAAGAATTAGGATATCTGGAAGTTGCAGGAGGACATGAGCCTTTGTATCGGGAATCCTGCAAAATATTCCAGTAATCATTTCTTTGCCCTTTTGTGCCATTTCAGCAAAGAGGAAAAATGGATGACAGAAGAGGACACTCACATAAGATTGGTAGCTCTGCTTTGAATCAGAGAACTTTTCAGCCTGGTTCCTGGCTCCAAGGGAAGCCTTTTCGGACAAAGCTTTCTCCAAGGCACGCTGCCGGGCCTCTGCAGTTGCTCTCTCTACTGCAGCACGCTCAGCTTTAAGTTTCGCTTCCATAAATGTCTTATCATTGGTATCAGCAGAATGCTTGACTGACTCTCCTTGGGTTGTTTCAGCCTTTACCTTACGCTGTGCTTCTATATTCGTTCTTCCAGCAGCAGCCCTCTCCCGGGCTTCAGCAAAGGCCCTTTCACGAGCTTCACGAATAGCTCTTTGAACAGCTATTCTCTCCTTTTCTTTTTCTTTTACCTTTTCCTTTTTCCTTTCTCTCTCTTTTGCTTCACCTACTCTTTTTTGTTCTTCCTTAACTAGCTTAACTTCTTCCTCGGAAGCATTTTCGGTTTCCCTCTCTTCCTTCATCAGGATTTTAGGAGAATTTTCCTCTTCGTATTCTGTACTTTGGCCTACTTCAATCTCATGACCTATTTGTGTGGCTTCATTTTTATCACCAAACTCGCAATGTAACTGGGAATCAACGAATCTTACCTCATCAGTGTGTTCAAAGCTATACTTGTTCTCTTCCTGTTTCAAACAAACAACAGCCTCCCTTACATCTTCTGATTTACAAGCCAGTTCTTCAACATGCTTCTCCACGGTGAAGGTTTTTTCAGACTTCTCGGAATGCTGCTCATACTGATCTTTCTCAAATTTTACGTCAGCTGGATCAACGTCTATACTGCTTCTTTCGAAATTAGATGCATCTGCTGTATTTTCTGCTTGCCACTTAATCTCATCAGGTTTCAAGTTGCTTTCAGCCAAGTCAGACTTATCAAATTCCAGGTTTTCTTCCAAGTTAGTAGCCATTTCGTCTGCTTCTGAATTTATTTCAGTTTCTTTACACTCACTATAAGCTTTGCATCCTTCCACAATCCCTACATTTTCTTCATTATAAAGGAACTCTGGAGTCATTTCACAGCTGTCTTCACTAATAGTGGGCTCCAAAGTTTCACCTAGATCGTTAAATTCATTGCTATTGGATGCATTATCAGCTACTTCAAGGTCTTCCCAATAGCAGTCTAGAGCATCTTCCCTTGCTTCAGTCGTCTCATCTGCTTCTTGATTGGTCTGGTTTTGCACCTCTTCAGTTCCCACACTCTCAGAAGCCATCATCTGTCCCTCATCCGCTGCTTCCATCTGATAAGCATCTTCAAGCAATTCTACATTCTCTTCAGCCTCCATAAATTCCTCGTTCCCCAACAAATCACCATTTTCTTCAAGTTTCCTCATTTCTTCCTCATGATCAAAATCATTATCTCTAGGATCAATTATTACCGGTTCCTTCGTTTTGTCAGACATTTGCTCATTGTCTTCTCTATCACAAGCATCTTCTTCTTCACTGTTTTCTTCTGGTTTACAAGCCGCACTAACTTCCTCCTTCAGTTCTGATATCTCAAAAGCTTCTTCAGATATCTCCTCAAATTTTTCCTGTACAGAGACATCTTCTAACAGCATCTCATTCTCTTCCTTCTCGGAAACATTTTCTTCCTGTTCAATCTTATATTGATATTTCTCCTTCATATCCACCCCTTCCTTAGCAACTGTTAATCTCTCCAAGTCGTCAGTATCCTTTACTTCTTCCATTTCAACCTTTTTCGCATCTTCTATTGGTTGCTCTGGATCTTCTGATTTCCTTTCACATGGTTCTAGTTCATTGCACACGTTCTCTTCAGTTTCCTCCCACTGTTCACCAAATCTTAGTTCAGTTTCATCTTCTTTCGTATCATGAAACTCTACATCAGGCACTGATTCATGCAGACATTCCTCGTTATCACAAAACTCTCTCGATTCATCTATTTTCGTCTTCAGCTCAGTAGCTTCCTCAACAACTTCTGATTCCTCGTTATATTCTTCTGGTTTGTCGATGGTTGTCTTCTCTTCTCCCTCACGTTCATTCAGATCCTGGGTTACATCTGTTTCCCTTTCTCCATCTTTTGCGGCTTCCCTTTTCTCCACTTCATCTTGTCTACAATCAGCCTGCAGAGATATGAAATCCTTTGCACATGTTTCTCCTGCCGCTTCTCTTGCAACGAAACCTCTCTTCTCGTCTTCTAATTCAGCAGCCACTTGGTGATCTTTGATCACATTTTGCATTTCTACTCCATCAGAAGTTTGCTGACAAGCTATTATCTTTTCACTAGTCTCCTGAGCTTTATCTTCCCTGAAATTATTTTGTTTGACAGTATCTTTACTCTTCTTTCTGTCCTCACTAGTCGAACTACCATTAGATCGGGGTTTGACCCGTCCCATATAACCTTTTCTTCTTTCCATTATTTCTTTTGCAACTTTTAACCTAGCTTGAGCCTCCTCTATTGCTTTCTTCACTGCTGCTGCAGAAGTAGCAGCAACTGAATTCACATCCAATTCATCATCAAAGTAAGGGGGAGAAGAAACACCCATATCACAATCCAAAGATTGACTCCTCGGAACCCCAAACTTCAAAGAATCACGATTATTAACACCATTTTTATACGACATGCTTGAAGCTCGCTTCACTTTTGAAGGAGGTGTTCCATGGCCAAAATCATAGGTCCCAAATAGTACATCATTACAATCAGACCCATTACTTTTAGGCTCGCTATGGAACTGATCCACACCTTTCAAAGTCTCTTTACCAACACCACAAGCTTGAACATCAGACGCTGGTTTCTCACAATGTACACCATCATCCCCTTTCCCCCCGCCTAACTTTTCAGTCCCATAAGGCTCGTTTACAGCAGAAGAAACCGGGTTCTCCCTCGGCGGAGCTATGTTTTCATCAACAACACAAGTGAAACCAGGAACAGCTACATGTATTGTTCCATTTGTCCCATTTTTGCTTCCGAGGCTACTTTTATTATACGACATTTTGAACTGCTTCACACCATTACTTGATCCATGGGAAGCCTCATCTTTCGACACAACTCGATTACCCGAAGGATACGAAAACGACCCGTCCGAATGCGATTTTGTCTTAGCTGGTCTCCTACAAAATTAATCTAATTTATGCTAGATCTTTCCTCATATATATAAAGAGAAAAAATCACAATATTTAACGTGTTAAATTTAGTACTACCACTTTCTAATGAATTTAGCATTCAACATTAAATGCAAAGATCAAAAGTTCAACACAACTATTCTCAAACCAAACAAGCTCTTAAAGATCAAGGTTTTACCTATACATGAAAACACAAACATATTTCGACATCCAAACACGCCCTAACACCATATTTACATATTTAAGTAACTAAATAGAAGATCAAAAGGAAAAATAAATAAAATGAACTTACTTTTTATCTCTATTTGGCTTAGCGACGAATTCTTCGTGAGAAACAGCAAAATCCACATCCCCAAAACCACCAAAAATGTTGGAATAATCAAGCTTTGAGCTAGAAACCTCGACGGAGAACTTCCTCTGGTTCAGTTCAGGGACATCGAGGAACGGAATCGAAGAACCTGAACCACCGCCGAATATCTCGGCGTAATCTTCAACGGCCGATCCAACTTTGGTTTGACCACCGAAAACGCCGTCATACAAGCTTTTACCATTGAAACTATGGCCGTTACTAAGTTTCTTACTGAAAGATGTAGCTGCCGAAGCTCTTTGGTACTCCATTGAAATAACAAAAATAAAAAAGAGATCTTTAGGGTTTGTTTTTCAGAGGATTTTTTTTCCCTCTGTTTCACTGCAGTGTACAAGACACGAAGAGAAGAAGAAGACTCTGTGAGGAGACGAGAAAATGAAAAATAAAAATTATTTGAAACGAGAAATTGAACACAAAAAAAAAAGAAATTAGTAAATGTGGGGTATATTTGTCAGTGTACGGTGAAGGTTAAAATTTGTCATAACTCCCTATATTTTTTGAAAATTATAATTTAGTCCTTATAATTTTATTTCTAAGAATTTAATCTTTCTTCTTTTCAGATTTTAAAATTCAGGTTCAACCGTTAATTTTTTTTGTTAATTACACCAGGCAACCCCAAACAATTATTCTCATTTTAAATTGGTCCTAAACTCCAAAATGTTCTAATTACGGAAGCAAATGGGCTGGCTTGAGCGGGCTTGGATTGGGCTTTCTTCATATTCGAATTTTTTTAGGCCCAAATTAGCTTGGACTCTGATTTTTTGGGCTCAAAGTTTTTCAAACTACAATTTTCTCAAGCTCAAGCTCTTTCAAACTCAGATTTTTTCGAGTTTAATTTTTTTTCGAATTCAAGCTTAGATTCGAGCCGGCAGACTTTGATGGGTTCAAATAATTTTGAATTTTTATAAGTTATAAATATTTTAATTTTTTAATGTAATAATTCATTTTACTTTTATAAGATAACAACACAGTTGAAATTTTCTCTAATTCTTATAGACTTGGGCTTTGTGGGTTCATGCTTGGATTTTCTCGAGCTTGAATCTGTTACAAGCTTGGGCTTTCTTGAATTTCAATTGTAATGGGCTCAAATCAGCATGGCTGAACTTTCGGGCTCGGGCCTATTTGTCAGCTTTAGTTTTAATTACATCTCCAAACTATCAATGTTATGTTAATTAGGTCCTTTCATTATTAAAACTATTAATTTAACCATTAAATTAGACGTCAAATATTACATAGCTAAATTTAAGATAAAAAATTTGAAGAAATAAAACTTCGTCGCATAACTTTTAAAAGTAAAAAACTAAAATTAAAGTAAAACTGGAAAAAAAATGAACAATAAAAATTCTGTAAAAATTTTGAAAACCTTAAAACTAATATTTTTAAAACATCTACTTTTATAATATTCATTTTTTAAAAAAATCATTTTAAATTATGTTACATAAGATTTGGTGTGTCATTTATCATTTAAATTAATGATTTTAGTAATAAAAGAACCTAATTGATATAACCTTGATAATTTAGGGATGTAATTAAAATAATTTAAAGTTTAGGGACCAATTTAGAATGAGGGGCATAGCTTTGGGATGATTGATGCAATTAACTCTAACTTTTTTGCTGCAACATTTTAAAATAAAAATAAAAATCACTTGATAATCATGTAATTAAAAAATAGTATCGTAATTACCATTAATTTAAAAAAATAATGTTAACAGTTGGATCCAAGGTTGTTTGAATTGAATTTCACCAGCTGATTGGATTGGTTGGACACAGAATTGACCAAGGTATCAATCTAAAGGACATTAAATTAGTTAACTTGAAATCGATACAAACTTGTTGAAACGAGCAATAAACTTGTTTTTAATGATTTATTTAATTGAACCAATTAGACCGATTGAGTATCGATCAGAATAAGGATATTGAATCGATTAACCTGAGAATTGATACCAACAAGTAAAATCAAGCAGTTGAACCAAATTTTTAACATTTTTATTTTTATAATTTATTTAATCAAATCAATTAGATTAATTGAACCGATAAACCGGTAGTCTAACCAGTTAGCTTTTGAAAACTTTAATTTGATCTAAATTTAAAAATCTGAAAAGTAAAAAAATTAAATCTTTAAAAATAAAAATATAACAACTAAATTCTAAATTAAAAAAATAGAGTGTTATCCGATATTTCAACTGTAAATTAAATTTTAAGAAATTATTAAAAAAATAAAAAGGAAAAAAGGGGCGAATGGAGGAAAAGATGAAAAGGAAGTGACCGGGAAAAGCCGGTGGAGAAAGGGGGTAATTGGGGGATCACATTTCTCGATGATCAAGTATGCAGCTTTTCTTTTTAATAAGTTGTCGTTTTACGAGAACTAGAATGTCGTCTTTCCAGGCTCCAACCTGTCAACAACCAACCATTCCACGCCGACGCCGTGATCAATGAAAGGGTAGTTTGAGGTCACGTTATTGCTCCTATTTTTTCCTTTTTCTTCAAAAATTTGCATTTAATATTCCCTCTAGTTTTGTAATTTCATAGATAATGTTTCAAATAATTTTTTATTTAATTATATTTTTATATATAGTTTTTTATCATTCTTTTTTTTTCGGATTTTGTTTTGAGAGTGGTTGAAGGCTAAGTTGTTAAGGTTTTTAAAATTAAATCGGTAATCAAATTAATTAGACTATCAATTTTTGATCCATTAATTTTGTTTTCGATTAACAAATTATTAAAATTTATAAATAAAAATAATAAAATTGATTCAAATGGTTCAGTCGCCAATTCAACTAAGGTTATTTGAATTGGATCAGTTGATCGAACTAATTGAATTAGGAATTGATTAGGGTATCAATCCAGATAGAGGAACTAAATTGCTTGGCTCGAAAATTGATACAGACCAATTGAACCGGCAAAAGATCTTTTGAACTAGATTTTTAATATATATTTTTATGTATTTTTAGTTATTTATTTAATCAAACCTTGTAACGTTCCCCTACCCGATACCGTTGCCGGAGTCAAGCAGGAGACATTACAAAACTTATCTTAGCACTTAAACAGTTTTCGTAATAAACTATCCATCTGCGTCACGGTCGCTAAAAAAATCATATCTCGAGTTACGAAACTCGAAATCCAATTCCGTAAATTTTCCCTGAAACTAGACTTGTAACGCCCCAATTTTCGGGAATCCTGTGAATGTTGGCATAGGTTTAATTATGTTAGTGGGCCTCTAGAAAGCCCAAACTTAAGATAGAACCCGACAATTTTAGTTAATTTTTGTTCCATAAGAAAAAAGGAGTGAAATTATGAAATAGGACCTATGTGAAAATGTTTGAAAATGCTATAGATTAAATTGAAGTGGCCAAATAAATAGGAGTGCAAAATAGGAGGATTTGCATGACAAACCTCCCATTTTACATGAAGTGGCCAGCCATCATGTTGTTGTAGACAAAATGTACACTTGATATCCATAATTTATGGTACAAATTGATACAAATTGATAATAGGTTAGGTAAATGTTCCATGATAATGGGTTAGGTAAATGTTTCATGATAATGGGTTAGGTAAATGTTTCATGATAAGAATTTCATGTATTTTGTATTAAAGAATTAAATGGATGAAATATGAAGTTTTATTAGAAGAAAAAGGGGTGAAAAAAACAAAGTTTTGTCCATCTTTGTTCATCATAGCTGAAAGTTAGAGAAGAGAAAGGAGAGGAGAAAGCTCTTGAGTGTTCGGTCACTTGGGGAAGAAAATTGAAGGTAAGTTCATGGTAGTTGGCTTCTATTTTGAGGTTCATGAGTTCTTCTTGATTCTACCTTAACTCTTGAAGTATATTTTGATTTTTGGTTGTGTTGTGAGCATTTGGTCATGAATTAAAATGAAGGAAATGGTTGTTGTTTCATGTTCTTTTGATGAAAAATAGAAGATATGTGAAGTTGAGCCAAACAAATGAGCATGCATGTGCCTTAGATGCTAAAGGGAAAAATCGGCTAACATGTTGTGCTTTAAAATGATGAAATGGAGATTATGCTTAAGTAAAAATCATAGATATGTGATGATTGATTGGTGATATACATGTTTAAATAACATGCATGCAAGATAGGTGTATGAAAGAGTGATTTGGTAATAAATCTGCTTGGGACAGCAGCAGTAAAGTGACTTTGGAAAATCACCATAAATTGTGGGAGATGAATTAGAAGCTGAATAAATTATGTAATTAAAGCTTATTAAGTCTAGTTTCTAATGAAATAAACAAGAACATATTTTGAATTCTGTACAATGAGAAATTTGATTCGTAATGAAGAGTGGTCAGATTAGTCAAACAGTGAAACATGGGAAACTTTAAGAAAAATCTGGTATTGATTGGCCAAACCAAAAATTCTGAAAATTTTATGGATAGAAGATATATGAGTCTATTTTCAGGGAAAATTAAAGGCACTTTATTTGGAGTTTCGTAGCTCCAATTATAAATGATTTAGTGACTGTTGCTCAGGAAGACAGCTTCCAGTGAAATTATGATTATGTGGTAAACATTGACAAAAATTTGTTAATGAGTTGCTTATTGATTTCTTACAAGCTTACTATGATCTGTAGGTGTGGTTGGTCGAATATTGTAAGGGGTTAATACGTAGTTTGTATTTGAATAGTTAGATTAACGTGTTAGTAATCCAATTGTAGGCGGTTCGTGTGTGGATCTCGTCAGCATATCGTCGCAAACAGGTGTGTAACTAACACCCTGTTTCTTAGTCTAGATCGGCAAAAGCCGAAATGTCGAAATGCCGAAAACCGGTATTTTGTAGATTTGCGAGTGTGCGAATGCTCGTGAGGTAAATCGATTAATGTTTTTGGTAAGCTGCAATGTTTGGACTACAAAGTGCATGATTTCTGTGCCCTCGATATTTTTGGGCTTAATGGGCCAAAATTGGAATGATGGGCCAACGGGCCCAATTCGGTAAGAACCCTCGGTACGTGATTCTGTTAGTACGTGAAAGGTAGGAATATGCATGAAAAACCCTAAAATAGATAAATTACTGAAATACCTTTAAAAGTGAAAAATTTACAGTTTTACCCCTAAGAGATAAATTACCGAAATACCCCTAAGGTTAAATTAACCTAAATGCATGTTTGACTGTTGTTATTTACTGCATGCCATGTTGTTATTATCTGATGCATGGGATTGAGATATTGACGGAGGAAGTACTGAAAGTGGCTTGTCCACGTACTGGAGGCTTTGCCTCAATTTACTGTTAACTGAGCAGCAATGCTGCAACTGTGGAGTGTTGGGCTGGGTGGGTTGAGCTATCCCCACATGGAGTGTATGGCTGGTACGGGTGGAGTGTAGTGGTTGGTGGGTTGAGTAGTCTCCCCAAATGGGCTTGCATATGTTTATTGATGTTGCATGTATTTTGAAATGGGCCTATGGGCCATACTGTTATCTGAATAAGGGGTTAAGGCCCAGTTTATTATAATCTGAAAAGGGCTCTGGTCCTGTACCACTGTTACCTGAATGGGCTTAGGCCCAATAGGCTTGAGCTGACTTGGGCTTTGAATGGGTTTTCCTTACACACTGAGTTTCCCCAAACTCACCATTTTATTTTCATCCACGCAGGAAATCCCCAACCATAGTGGGCTTGGAGCTGTGAGGGAATTCGGAGTGGCCACCCGTTCTGAAAGTTTGGTTTTCTTCTGGTGAACTGGACATCCTATTATTTACGTTGAGGTTTGGGTTTTTAAATGTAATAAGGCCGCTTAATTATTTTTGATGGTTTTAATATGTATTACTAAGATAAGTATTACTTATTTTAACTTTTGAAATTGGTTACCTTTAGGGCGCGTTTTCAAAAACAACAATTGATTTCAAAATAACACGACAACAAGTAAAGCTTCCGCAATGAAAGTATTTTCCAAAATTAGTCACTTTTCCTAAAAATGACTTAATCAAATCGGTTTCCTAGAAATATCCATGACGTTAAGGTGTGACAATGGCGGTATGCATGTCTAGGATTGGATCCGAAGGGAGCTTGGTACTTAAGCAGTCCATTCACTTTAACCTATAATGAAATTAATCTTTTGAACATCGAGTACGATTTTCTGGACTTAGAATGGATTTTTTTTACGTTTTTGATGTGGCATGCCGGATCCGGCCATAACTTCTGGGCCGGGTTTTGGGTGTTACAAGACTCATATATCTACTTACTAATTTTTTTCTAGAATTTTTGGTCAGGCCAATTAGTACAGTTTATTAGAAAAAGTCTCCCCTGTTTCAGGGTTCGGCTACTCTGACCCTTGTGCACTACGAATCAAATTTCTTCCTATACAGAATCCAATGACAATGCCATTTGTTTCAATTAAAAATGGACTCAATAAGGAATCCATACATATAAAGTTTGAGTCCTAATTCTTAATACACAATTTATGGTGAATTTCTAAAATCAAAATAGGGAATCCAGAAATTGCTCTAACCCTGTTTCACCAAAACATAAATATCTCATAAAATACAACTCTTTTACCTATTTTGTTTCTTCCATATAAAAATAGATTCATTAAGCTTCAATTACATATTTTATTCATCATATAATTCACTTTATACTATTTTTGGTATATTTTCAAAGTTAGACTACTGTTACTGTCCAAATCTGTTTTAGTATAAAATGTTGATAACTAAGTTTATAACATCTTCATTTCTTCTCTCTACAATATTTACCAACACTTCCTCTTATTACTCTTCACTAACATATCAAAACATACCATACTTAAGGTTTTGGTAACATTTACAAAACATACCAAAATATCACTTAACAACTTAGATACTTTCAAAATGACCAAAAGACATCCTAGGTACAATGCCATTTTCCAAAAAGATAGAAACTTCACCAATTTGAGTTCGGGGATCGGCTTGTATGCTGAGTCCTTATACTTTCGTACCTAGCCTGTGCACGGAAACAAACCGTACGCTGAGAATACTCTCAGTGGTATTTCTATAAACAATAGCTTAATCAACTTTAAAACATGGTAATTCAAACACATTATTGCTATTATTCAATATCAATCAGTACTTTAATAATCTTTACTTTATTTACCCTTATTAACATAACTCAGACACTAACGGATACACGTATCCAACCCACACTCCGGGATAAGCACATAGTGCTTCATCGGAACAAATCCAGAACTTTAACAGTAGTCGACACATAGTGTCTCATCGACTCAATGTCGGAATATCCCAATACTTCCAATTCCTATGACATGTCAACTATATCCGACTAGCCCGACACTGTTAATAGGGTATTCAAAATCACATTCATTTCAATATGGTAAAAATACTTACCTCATTCACATTTTCATACAATATCAATATCAAATATAGCAATAACGATTAAGCTCGGTTTATAAAAATACAAACCACTATTTATCGAATTTAATCCATATCTTCGTTCACTTTCTCTTTTCCCTTCTTTGATGACGTATCCAGTGCTACGTTTGCTACTAACAATCATACAATTAAAAATCATCAATATACTAATTCATAAAACACATTTTCACTTTCTATCAAACTTTTACAAAAATTCCAATTTCGTCCTTTTTCCATTACTAATCTTTTTTCTTTAACTTAAGCTTTATATTCTCTTTTAATCAACTCATTAACAATTTCTAACTCATAAAATTCATTATAAAACATAAATTTTGAGCTCTATTCAACTTAATCCCTATTTAAACCTAACTCAGAATTCTTTTAATAAGTCACTCAATTTTCACTTCTAACTTCAATTTCTATCAATTTAACCCATAAAACCTCAATTTATTCAACTAAATCAATATCTAAAAATTTTCTATTTTTCTTCATTTTAACCTCATACATGTAGAACTTTGAATTAGGCATCCATAAACTTAAAAATTATAAGAAAATAAGTTAAAATATCTTACCAATCAAGCTTTAGGGCCTTAATCCTTAAATTTCTCTTTTCTATTTCTTTCTTTCTTTATTTCTTTCTTTCTCACGTTTGCTCTCTGTAACTCTTTCTGTCTTTCTTTCTTTCTTTTTTCTTTTTAACTTACTCATAAATCTATATTCAATATAATAATATTAATAATATAACATTATTCTAATAAAATAACTTAATCTATAAGAAAAACTACTTTAACACATTTAATATCTTTACCAACTATTACACATGTTATATCATACATTCACACACATGGCACTCAGGGTCTAATTGCTAAATTAGTCCTTTTACTAATCTTTAATCTATAATTAAACTTTTATATCGTATGCAATTTAGTCCTTTAAACTAAATTCAAACTACTTCACTTAATTAAACACTAAATAACCATTCAACTATAATTCATAAATATTTCTAATAAATATTCATGAATTAATTTCACGGAAACAGTACTCAAGACTCAATTTTCGATACCGTAACTTTCGGTTCATTACAAACCTGACATATCTGTTAGACCGACAAACTAATGGCTTGATCAATTCGACCACCAGTCCGATTCTAAAAACTTTGAGTTTAACTGATTTTTTTAACCCAATTCAACCAATTTGTATCAATTTGCAGATCAACTGATCTAAACCCTTATCGAAATTTACTATTACTTTAATATGTTACTAGGTATAATATATTATTATATTTGGTAGAACGTAAGGTTATCTAAAAGCACATTTTATAGTTATTATTATAGAATTTATTTATTTTTAACATATATAAATATATAAGTTAAAAACTATTTTATACATTATTAGGATGCCAATTATTTATTTCACCAACAACGAATATTTAAAAATTTATGATAATATTAACAAAATAGCATGTATCACTCCAAATATATTAATTTTGTTTCCCACCATATTCCTCATGAGTAAAATTGTGATAATATAAGCTTGCAACAGATAAATTCAATACTTTTCTACCATGCTCTTGATGAGTAAAACGTTTAGATCCGAATAAATTAGTTGAATTGAAAATTAGTTAAGATGTGAGTTTGAAAAATAATATTAAATAAGTTGATTTTTATAAAAATTTTAATATATTTTTAATTAAACTAGTCGAATCGACGAATCCATGACCTAACCAATATAATTGATCTTATTCTAAAAACATTGCTTAATAATGTAAAAAAAAAGTCTCTTTACTTCGTGCCTAGAGGTGCTCATGGGTAGGGTTGGGCTGGGTTTGAGTTGAGTCTAAACATGATATTAACATACTTTATACTTGTCAAAGCGTAGCCCAATCTAACATACGAGCCTAAAATTTTGTTCAGTCCTTTATATTGTTGAAATTTTTTATTTTTTTAAAACTAATATAAGTTGAAATTTTTTATTTTTTAAAACTAATATAAAGTTTTGTTTTGCCTATGAAAATTAATTATTAACAAAGGGTTTGAATCACATCTCTCTCTTTGAAACTGCAATGTGCCATACTACTTCAATAACATATATTTGTAATTTAAACTCTTTGTTTTAATTTTTACATAATTTGACTCCTTTATTTTATAATGTTATTAGTAGGTTCAAATTGATAACATTATTAGTTATTGCATTTAAATTAACTACGTGGATATTTTTCTTAAAAACAGGCATAAACATTCAATTGAAGCAAGGTTTTCAGAACCGTATTGGTGATCGAATCGATCAAACCTTTAGTTCAATCGATTCGACCAATTTATTTGGTTTGATTAAGTAAATCATTAAAAATATAGAAAATCTGTTCAACTAATTTGCAAATCAATCAATTTAACCCTTATAATTGGACCAATATCCCAATTGATTCTCGGTCCATCCATTCAACATTGGTTGGTATATAAATTTTTAAATATTATTGACTGAATTTTCACTTACCCAGATTGTATGATTGAATAACAATCAACCACATCAACATAATCATATTACTTGATATATCCCTCTATTATAATCATATTACTTGATATATCCCTCTATTGTAAGGGTTTGATTACATTAATCTCTTTACTATTAAATTGATCAATTTAGTCCCTGTACTATTAAAAATAATTAAATAAGATCAAATTGAAATAGAATTAACGTTTACTATTTAAATTACAACATTTATAGTTTAACAGAGTTAATATTTTTAAAGTTTTTACAGGTTTTGTTTACAATTGAAAAAGTAAATTTCAATACATTTTTTACACAGTAAATATTAACACTGTCACAATTTAGACTTATTTGATTGTTTTTAATAGTATAAAGACTGAATTGATCCATTTAATAACAAAGGGATTAATTTGATGTAATCCCTATGATACAAGAATCTCTTGAATACTTTAATCTGTTATCAATTCACCAAATTATACAAATTTCAAACATAAACAATAAAATCATAGTTTCATCTTTTTTTTGTAATGATAAAATGATCCCAACTTCCACATTGATTGATTTTATGTCCAAAGATGTGAAATTATTGCCAATCCTATTAAAAGTATAGTTATCATTTCCAAGAAGATTATATAGTTGATGACCCCTCAACAAATGTCCCCACTTTACAAATTAAAAATTTCAAAGGCTAATACTTTGGTTTGAATGTTTGAAATAGGAAGGAAAAGGACCTCACCTTAGTAACTTGAAGACCCAAATTATGAATAGCTTTTCACTATTTAACATCATTTGGGCATTTGAAAATTGGCGAATCAGCCACCCATATGATGATGCTTCTTATGTCTTTTTCCTTTCACTACTTGCATCTATACATTATCTTAAATATCCTAAATTTTGTGTCTTCATTAGAGTTGAATTGGGTTAAGTTTTTTAAAATTAGGGTTTAGTTTTAATTTTTTTTTTAAATTTTATTCTTTTTTGTGTTATTAAAATTCATTTTGATAAAATGAGTTTTATTTTTATGAATTTTTAATTTTATTTAGTAAAGTCTTGATATATTTTAAACATTATGTCATCGTTAGAGTTGAGTTAAATTCAATTAAGTTCGATTTGATTTTTTTTGAACTTTTAGAATCGTGAATGTTAATTAAATTCAATTTGGTTTTTAATGTTTTTATATTAAATTGGGTTTTTTAATTTATTTTGATAAAATGAAATTTGTTGTGTAATTTTTTATATTATTTGTTAAAATTTCTAAGTTTCAAGTAAATAAAAAATAACCAATAACTTTTATATAACATCGAGTTATTTTTCTCTATTTTAAATATAGAATATTAATTTTTATATTATAAAGAATAAAATTAATTATGAATTAAATGTATTTCTAGAGAGTTAATCCATTTTTTATATCCTTATCTATTTCTTGTTATGCCTAAAATTACCAATTTAACTCTATAAATATCACTAAAATGAATTATCCATAACTCCTCTCAACTTTTAAATAGGAGGATAATAAGTTTTAACGCACTCGAACTCACATCCTCCTACACTAACAACAATACTAATATTAACCGAGCTAAAACTCAATCAGTAATAGAGAAGGGATTGTGTGAAACTATTATTTCACATCATTTCTATCCCTTTCCAATAGAAAAATAACAAATCAAATTTTCCTCCTAATTTTTAACATTTTTAATTAGATTTAATTTTTTTAAGGAGAAATAAGTTAAAAACCAAGAGAAAAAATCTAATTTGTCGTTTTTTTAATTAAAAAAGATAAAAATCACGTAAAATCATAATTTCATACAAACATTTCTCATCAGCAATAATAATTTATTTTTTAAAAAAGTAAAAGATGTAATAATCATTACTAACATAAATCTTTAGAAATACATCTAATAGGGCATTATTATAAATGATGGTGATGTGGAAAGCTTGCATAATTATCAGTATATTATGTATTATCCAAAGATGATTATACTAACAAAAAATCTTAGCAAAAAGCAAACACTATAATGGATCTAAACAGGCTGTTTTTCCTTTTCTGGAATCTAAGAAGGTGAAGCACTTTATCCAAAAAAAAAATGCTATTAAGTCCTTATATTCTTTAAAATTTTAGAATCTAATCTTTATACTTTTATTTTCAAGATTTTAGTTTTTGTGCGACATTTTAAAATATAAAAAAAAATCACTTAATAGTCATATAATTAAAAAACTGATGTTGTAATAAAAAAAATTTACAGTGTTGACAATTTAACCTGATTTTTAAAATCTGCGTAAGAAGACTTATAACATATTTTAACCATTTTTTTCATTACACGTAATTGCGTTAGGTTTTGATAAAATTTAAAATCAAATCATTAAAAGAAAAGTAAAGATTTCACAATTCACTTCTTACATCTATAAAATTAAAATCCGAAATCTTACTTAAGATACATCGAATTTTTTATTTCTCGACTCAATAAAACCATATAATTTATAAATCATGATTGAATGAGACTATTTTTTATGAAAGTAATGAAAGCCCTTTTGATCTAAATCTAACACAAAGTGAATCTCTCTGCCAGTATCAATAATATATCATAAAAGAAATCAGAATCCAAAGCATAAAAAAGCAGATTTCTGCTTTGCTTTTTTTTGTGCTTTTGGTCTGATCTACCCATTTCTCTCAATTCAGTGACTAACAGCTCAGCTCATCCATTTTGGCCTTTTAAGCCTCTAGCCTGCAAATACTACATCATTTATCCATTATAATTGTTGTATTTTTTAAGGTAAATTATATTCAATGTGATTAAATTATTAGTTCGTTTATATTTTGGTTATCTGATTTTAAAAAGTTATAAAATGTAAATTGAAATATTCAAAAATTTTCATTTAAGTTGCTAAGTTGTAAATTCCTTTTTTTTTTAAGTTTGATTAGTCAGCTCCAATCGAAGATTTGACGATTGATACAATGGATCAGTATTCATCGACGAGTAGAAGAAGATACCTTAAATCCAATCTGGTCTGATGGTTAGTGTCAAAGATTAGAGAAGAAATTTGTTTGGGATTTAGTTTGCGAATTCATAACGTTCAAAACTGTTTTATGAAAAAATATTGAGCTTTTAAAAAAAAGTGAATGAGAACTTTTGATTAGTATAAATGGTGTAAAGAAACTTGAAATTATTTGAATTTAAAACTAGCTCAAATCCCAAATGATTAGAAAGCAAAATGACCCAAGTTTAAAACAACTCAAAGTCAAATCTGGCCCGAACCCAAAATGACCCAAAACCAACCCCGACCTGCCCAATTAACAAGTTGAAGAGTCTAAAAATGCTAGCATTAGTGCATCAAGTACAAGCTCAAATCCAAAATAATCAAAACTCTAAATAGTTTGTAGTCAAAAGGACTCAAACCTCAAATAATCCAAACTTGGAATTACATCAACCAAAAATTGTCCCAAACCCAACTGATCCAACAATTATAAGTTTAAAATCACCTGATTCAAATTAACCAGGCCCAAATATTAAAGATTCACTAGGGTCAATTCCTTAGAGTGCACTCCAAAATCAGGCTAATAGCCCATTTACTCAATGTCAAGAAGCCTTATCAGTGACCCAGCCTATGTACTGGGGCAGACTCAAACCATGAAAAGGCCCAATATTGTCTTTAGGTTAAAATTGATGTTAGGCCCTATACTTTGTCAAAATTTAAAGTCCTATACTTAATTTTACTTTTCCAATTTAAAAATTTCACTGCAAAAATTAACATCATTAGTATTTGGTTAATTATTCCACAAGTTCTTTTACTTTTCATAAATTTGTAATTTAGTTTATATAATTTTTATTTCTAGCCATTTAGTCCCATTACTTTTTAGATTTCAAAATTCAAGTCCAAAGAGCCTAAGGGCTTTGGCACTTGGTGCCTAGGTTTATATAATTTAAGAGAAATTTATTTTAATTTTTTTGTATGAATATTGATATGATAGGAAAATCGTATGAAAATATCGATAGAAAAATTTTACAGATTTAGTGGTTTGTTAGAAAAAGAAATTATTGAAGAAAATTGGGTAAAAACAAGGTATAGAGACCTCGATCTCCTAAAACTGAGTCAGAAATATTTTTATAAATATTTATGAAATGTTAGTAATGTGATATTAAAATTTCGTTAGGAAATTTTAACGTTTGGGTAGTCAATTAACTGAAAATGACTAAATTGGAAAATGTGTAAAAGTGGCTAGGATGATTAAATAGCTTAAGTGTCTAATGAGAAAGAATTTAAAACGCAATTAGACCCAAAATTTATTTGGTTCGCCTGCTGAGGGCATGAAATCAGCAAGGAAATGGATGATTTAAGGGAAAAATTGAAATATTGTATAATTAACTAAATAAAATTAGGACTAATATGGAAATATCTAGATTTCTTGTGAGTTCTCTTCATTCTCATTGGCCAAAATGCCATGGGATGAGTTTTTTAAGCTGGTATTTCATAATTTTTGCTCCAAGTGAGTTAATCCTTACCTTTTTTCTTATATTTTTTTTGTGTTTTTAAGGCTTTTACAACTAGGTCCTATTATTAAATTCATTAGTTTTTGATTTCATGGATGAAATTGAAATTCACCATGGTTTATTGCTGTAATTTTATGATGAAATAGCATGAAATTGAAGCTTTAATTTGTTTATGAGATGATTTTATTAGGTAATTTTAATAGAAATTGATTTTTAGGACCTAATTGTAAAAAAATTAGAATTAAAGTCTAGTGCTGAAATTATGATTTCCAAAAGTTATAAAGTAGTCTAAAGTGATAGAATAAAGTGTTAATTGAGAAAAATCAACTCAATTGAGAGGTTAATTGAGCAGGAACGAAATTATCATTTATTAAAAGCTTAGGGAAAAATGATAATTAACATCTTGCACTAAAACAGTTTTGGATAGCAGCAGTAGACTAACTTTGAAAAATCACCATAAATTGTGGAAATCGAATTAGAGGATGAACAAAATATGGAATTAAAGCTTATTAAGTCTAGTTTCCCGTAGAAGAAACTATAATTGAAAGATGAATTTCTTCACTGTTATATAAGCAATGGAAATTTTTTATGTTAATTGAAAGATGAATTTATAATTATCAAAATAGTATTTCACTAATCTATCATTAAAAGATGGAAATTTAGAACAATGACAACACAATTAGGCAAAAACCTGATTCGACCAGGAAAATAGCTGAAATTCGAAGGCTTAGGACCATCATAACATTAAGAAAACAAGGAAATATGAAACTAGAATTTTTCCAAGGAATTCAACTACAATTGACAAGGAAAAAGCAAACACACAATCCGTAGGCAGATGACAAAGTCTCAACCAAATGAAGACATCAAAATTGATCTAAAAAACTGTAAGTACCAGACTATTGAAAACCAAAATCAAAAGGCATTGACATTTATCAAATGCAATCTCATTTCTTCTTGGCAGCATTTTTGTTGACCTTAGCACCAGTTGAATCCTTCTTCTCAACGCTCTTGATGACACCAACAGCCAGTCTAACGCATGTCCCTGACAGCATATCATCCAAGGGGTGGGTACTCAGAGAAAGTCTCCACAACCATAGGCTTGGTGGGAACCATCTTTATCATCCATGCATCACCATTCTTCAAGAACTTGCGCTCCTTCTCGAGTTCCTTTCCAGATCGCCTGTCGATCATGGTCAGCAATTCAGAAAATTTCACAGCAATGTGGGAGGTATGGCAGTCAAGGACTGGGGCATATTCGTTTCCAATCTGCCCTGGGTGGTTCATGATGATGACTTGAGAGGTGAAGCTGGCAGCCTCCTTTGCAGAATCATCCCTACGGTTATTATCCGAATACATGTCTTTGTTTCGGAAAGAGTTGCATTCTTGCAATTCTTTTTTACGGTTACCTATTTATTTGGTTCTGTTAGAATATTGAATGATATTTGGGCTTGTTTGTTACAGCAAATGCCTTGGTTGTGTCTAGGTTCAGCGAGAGTCAAAATCCTCAGACTTCAAAGGTGTTGCAGGTAGAACAAATATCAACCTCGAAACGTGATCTTCATCACATACTATTGATCAAAAGTACAATGCATAAACGGTATTTCTTTCAGGTGTTGTGACTGACAGAGTTCGTGAAGCTCACCATAATGGATCTGCTCCAGTGATGTTGCTCTTTCCAGGTTAACTGTCGTTTTGATCTGCTATGTACATTTGTATGTATGTACGTATTTATGTATGCCCGTAGGTGATATTTCGTAGTTGTTTGATTCGTTTTTCTTTTGACAACAGAAGGAACTACAACCAATGGGGATTACCTTCTCTCGTTCAAGACCGGTGCGTTTTTGGCCGGAGCACCTGTGGTGCCTGTTATATTAAGGTATCCATACCAACGATTTAGTCCAGCCTAGGATTCAATAACAGGGGTGAGTATTTCTCAAGCAAATTCAAGATAGATTTTATAAATTTTGATAATAAATCTATTGGTCTAATGGTGAATCTCATCCCTCTATTTTACTAAAATTGATAAGTTAGTCCCTCTGCTTTAATTCCTTGCATATAAATTTTTGAACTGCTGATTTTCAACTTAGTGATTCAATGGGAAGGTTTAATGATGTTATCCAATTGAACTACTCAGTTTTCTCAAAATACAAGGATCAAGTTCTTAATTTTCATAGAGGGATGAAATTCATAAATAGAGCAAAATTTATTTGTTCCTTTGATTAAGTAGCTATGTAATACATTGAAATTGTTATTAAGATGGAAGATTATAGGGAAAATATATAGCATGATTTATTTCTTCATGCAAGAAAACAATGAAATCATAGTGAATAACTTTACCAGTTTTTTCCGTGCTGCTGCTAATGTTCTGTGTTGTTCTCCATAGGTGCGTCATGTTGTTTTTCTTCTATGCCAAATCGTAAATCACATGGAAGTGATGCACTTACCGACCTACTACCCCTTACAGCAAGAGAAGGACGATCCGAAACTATATGCTAATAACGTCCGAAGATTGATGGCAACCGAGGTATGCATATATCGAACCGTCTTATCGGATCATCAAATATTTGGTCATATTGATTGATTATAGGCCCTCTTAGATACTTCTCTTACCATCACTCTGCACAGTTACCATTAAAGCTAAACTGGCCCTTGAGAAAATATCTATCTTAACCAACTAATGATAGATGTAAGTCCGTTGAGCCACATTTGATATTTATTGTGCCGTGTAGTCACCGATATGCAGTAAAGTGACCATAAAATCTTATGGTAACATGGCACGCAATTAGTCGAATCATCATTCATGTTGATGCCAATCTGTAACTCTCAGTTTAATTTTGTGGTTGCAGGGTAATTTGATTATGTCAGATATAGGACTGGCCGAGAAGCGAATGTATCATGCTGCTCTCAATGGTAATAATCGCCTGCCTAGTGTTTTGCATCAGAAAGACGATTGATAACTTCTTGGCCTTGCTCCCAAACAAATATCGAGTCTCAGTTAAGTTCCTTAGTTTACACCGGTATTTTCCATGAACGCACTGACTAAACCGTAGGGCTTGTTTCTCGTCGCCATTTGCTGTTATATTGTAAACTTTATTCTTGGTACTTGTTGCCATTAGATAAAGATTATAAATACAGATTCAAATTTGCTTTTAGAGCTGAATTCATATATGCTACTCTTTTACATTTTTGTCTCCTTTACTCCAGATTGGTGTACTAGCAGATTTTTGGATCGATTGATCCAATTTCAACAACTACGTTTTTACAAAATAAAATTTTATTGGTTAACGAGTCACTCAATTTTCTCTCCTTTATTCCGTATCAATGTACTGGTCGATTCTTGAATGGATTGATCCAGTTTCAACATAAAATGGAAAGAAAAATTTATGTATCAAATAATAATTTTAATATATATTTTAAAATCTAAAAAAAATAAAAACATTTATCATCACTTTAACTTTTTTTTTATTAAAAATGATATTAACAGTGGATAATTAAAATATTATTACAACACCATTGCTAAAAAGGGACAAAAGATATAGTAGTGGGAAAGAGAACCCTCTTTTCATAGCAAAGACATATGTGAAACGACAAGTTTGTCCTAGTCAAAACGCATCAAAGCTACCGAGAGTAGGCTGAGTTAGAGGTGATGGATGTAGGGGCGAAGCTAAGAATTCAGTATTGAGGGAGCTGAAATAAAATTTTAAAATTTAGAGGGGTAAAAACAAAAATTTTATGTTAAAAAAAGTTTAAATTGAAAATTTAATAATTAGGAGGGACTAAAATCATTATTAATTCACTTAACTAGAGCCATCAAGGCCCCTGTGTAGATATAGTAGAATAAAGAAAGGGAAAGTTTGAGTTATATCATTGGGAAAACTTCAATCTTTAGGTTAAATTTTAAATTTTATTATTAGTTCCTATACTTAGTGAAAATTGTAATTTTAGTCTCTATATTTTAATTTAATTAATTTTAGTCTTTGTACTTTTTGAATTAGTTAATTTTAGTCCTATCCAAATAGAAATAATTAAATCATTTTGGTTAAATTCAATTATTAGTCTTATACTATAGTTATAGGATTAATTCTATTTTTTTTTTTTTTTTTGTCAAATCTCTAAACTAAAAATTTAAAGTATGTTTAATACATTATTTGAACTTTTTTTATTTAAACAATTGACAATTATTGGGTCATGGCCCAACGGTGAAGGTGTCTGCCACCTTATCAAACTTGGGCTTGAATTGCGCCACTCCCTTCTCCTCTATTTTAAATTCTGAATGAAGCAAAAATAAGGGAAAACCTTGGTAAAATTTTTGTGCGCTAAAATGTGATTTTAGGAATTAAGAATTATAGATAAAAAAGTAAGTGAACAAATTTGATATAAAAAAGCCTTAATTATTCTCGCACCACCATACCCCTTCTTCCCCTCCCTCGTCGACCAACTCGCCTCCGCGGTCTTTCTCGCCGTCCCTTCTCCCTCATCTCCCCTCTCTTTTCATCCCTCGTCGAACACCCACAGCCCCAGCCGCACGCCCCACCCAGCACACCAGCCTCCCCCTCGCCTCTCTTTCACCCATTCGTCCTCCTAAAACCCAAACCGTTCTTACTAAAACCCCACGACCCGAACCGAGCCAACCCGAGCCCCACCGTCCACTGCCGTCCTCCCATTTGACCGACTCGCGCGGCCACTCTGACCACCGGCCTCATACGGTCGGTTTCTTCCCCTTTGCCCTGTTTCCTTTTCTGTCTTATGATCATTTTATTTATTTTTTATTTTTTTCCCTTATCATTTTTCTTATTATTTTGTTCCTTCATAAGTGATTGGTTTAGTTTCTTGTTCTTCTTGCTTTTACTTAGTTATTCTTGAGTATCTAGTTCTTTACTGTTGCTTTTGGTTCGTTTTATTATAGTGTTAAACAGGCTATTATGTTCTTTTATCACTCTCATTATGCCATATATCACATTCTATTAAATTTTATCATCTAAATACAACTTATTTTTTCCTCTGCGTTTGCAGTTACATGAAAATGGCTGGGGTAAGAGAGATAACTGCGGCAGAGTTTCTGCAAGTAAGTTTTCTTTATGTTCTACACACTTTTTGGTCTCCGAGAAAGTGTGTTAAAGTAATTTTCCGCGCACTGTGGTTTTCCTTTGATTTTTCTTATTAAACAAATAAAAACTGCATTGAGCTCTTCTTCTTCATGCAAACTGATACAGGTTTTTAACTTTCTTCTTCGTTTTTTGGTGCATTTTGCCATATTTCAGGGTACAACAGGGCAAACTCTGTTTTTGCAGAGAAATTATTCGATTAAGCCAAGTAATCTATTATGGGGCAAGCTATGTAATCCAAGTCGGATGGGATACATGTCTAATACAAAAGGTGCTCCTTTGAGGTGTTCTTCTCGGCCACAGCCAAAAGCAATGGCTTCTGGAAATGTCCCGACTAGTTTGGTCAATGAGGAACTTGGATTGGTTGAAAAGCCTGCTCAAGAGGTCGTCCATTTCTACCGTATCCCTTTGATACAAGAAAGTGCAAACGAGGAGCTTCTCAAATCGGTTCAAACCAAAGTTTCCAATCAGATTGTTGGGTTGAAAACCGAGCAGTGTTTTAATATAGGCCTTGCTTCAAAGATTTCATCTGAGAAGCTCTCAACGCTTAAATGGATTCTTGGGGAAACATACGAGCCTGAGAATTTGGCAACTGAGAGTTTTCTTGTGAAGAAGAGGCAAGAAGGGTTGAATACAGTGATAGTTGAAGTTGGGCCAAGGTTGTCTTTTACAACGGCATGGTCCTCGAATGCTGTTTCCATTTGTCAATCATGTGGTTTGACTGAGGTGACTCGAATGGAGAGGTCAAGAAGATACTCGTTGTATAGTAAGGGAGAATTGCAGGAACATCAAATTAATGAGTTCGCTGCGATGGTTCATGATCGGATGACGGAGTGTGTTTATGGGCAGAGGCTCGCTTCATTTGGAACTAGTGTGGCTCCGGAGGAGGTTCGTTTTGTGCCTGTCATTGAGAGGGGAAGGAAAGCGTTGGAGGAAATAAATCAGGAAATGGGTTTAGCATTTGATGAACAAGACTTGCAGTACTATACCAGGCTGTTCGTGGAGGACATCAAGCGGAATCCGACAAATGTAGAGTTATTTGATATGGCCCAATCTAACAGTGAGCATAGCAGGCATTGGTTTTTCACAGGGAAGATTGTTATTGATGGACAGCCAATGGACAGGACCCTCATGCAAATTGTCAAGAGCACTTTGAAAGCAAATCCAAACAATTCTGTCATTGGTTTTAAGGATAATTCGAGTGCAATTAAGGGGTTTCTTGCGTACCGATTACGACCAATTAAGCCTGGAACAGCCTGCCTACTAGATGAAACAACTCGTGAAATTGATGTCTTGTTTACAGCTGAAACACATAACTTCCCATGTGCAGTGGCACCCTACCCTGGTGCAGAGACAGGTGCAGGTGGCCGCATTAGGGATACACATGCCACTGGAAGAGGATCATTTGTTGTTGCATCCACAGCTGGTTACACAACTGGGAATCTTAATATAGAGGGATCATATGCCCCATGGGAAGATGCATCTTTCACTTATCCATCAAATTTGGCTTCTCCTCTGGAAATTCTCGTCGAGGCTAGCAATGGTGCATCTGACTATGGTAACAAATTTGGTGAGCCATTAATTCAGGGTTTTACTAGAACATTTGGAATGAGACTCCCTAGTGGTGAACGTCGTGAATGGCTGAAGCCTATCATGTTTAGTGGAGGCATTGGACAGATTGATCACACTCATATATCGAAAGGGGACCCAGAGATTGGAATGTTAGTTGTAAAGATTGGTGGCCCTGCATATCGGATTGGAATGGGTGGTGGAGCTGCGTCTAGTATGGTTAGTGGCCAGAATGATGCAGAACTTGATTTTAATGCTGTACAGCGTGGAGATGCTGAAATGGCACAAAAACTGTACCGTGTAGTTCGTGCCTGCATTGAGATGGGGGAGGATAACCCGATTATTAGCATTCATGATCAGGGAGCCGGTGGGAATTGCAATGTTGTCAAGGAAATTATATACCCAAAGGGTGCTGAGATTGATATTAGGGCCATTGTTGTTGGAGATCACACTATGTCTGTTTTGGAGATATGGGGTGCAGAGTATCAAGAACAAGACGCAATCTTGGTAAAACCTAAAAGCCGCAAGCTGTTGGAATCTATATGTGCAAGGGAAAGACTTTCGATGGCTGTTATTGGTACTATTAATGGTGAGGGACGTGCTGTTCTAGTTGATAGCGTAGCTATTGAAAAAAGCCGTGCAAGTGGACTCCCTCCCCCTCCTCCAGCTGTTGATCTTGAGCTTGAGAAAGTGCTTGGTGACATGCCTCAAAAATCCTTTGAATTCAAGCGAGTGGCTTATGCACGAGAATTTCTTGATGTTGCTCCTGGAATCACAGTCATGGACTCATTGAAGAGAGTATTAAGACTTCCATCTGTATGTTCCAAACGGTTTTTGACAACAAAAGTTGATAGATGTGTAACAGGTCTTGTAGCACAGCAGCAAACAGTTGGTCCCTTGCAGTTGCCTCTAGCTGATGTTGCAGTCATCGCTCAAAGTTATGTTGACTTGACTGGGGCTGCCTGTGCCATCGGAGAGCAACCTATTAAGGGTTTGCTTGATCCAAAAGCAATGGCTAGACTGGCTGTTGGAGAAGCTCTCACAAATCTTGTTTGGGCAAAGGTTACTTCTCTGTCTGATGTCAAAGCAAGCGGAAATTGGATGTATGCTGCCAAGCTTGAGGGTGAAGGAGCAGCCATGTATGACGCTGCTATTGCTCTTTCAGAAGCAATGATTGAACTCGGTATCGCTATTGATGGTGGGAAAGACAGTCTTTCAATGGCTGCCCATGCAGGTGGGGAGGTTGTTAAGGCTCCTGGAAATCTTGTAATTAGTGCCTATGTCACTTGTCCTGACATAACAAAAACGGTAACCCCAGATTTGAAGCTAGGACAGGAGGGTATTTTGCTTCATATTGATTTGGCAAAGGGAAAGCAGCGTCTGGGTGGATCCGCTTTGGCTCAGGTTTTTGATCAGATTGGGAATGACTGCCCTGATCTTGATGATGTTTCATACCTTAAGAGAGTTTTTGAGGGGGTGCAGGACCTTCTTGGAGATGGTCTGATCTCTGCAGGTCATGATATCAGTGATGGTGGATTACTAGTTTGCGCATTGGAGATGGCATTTGCTGGAAACTGTGGCATTGCATTGGACTTGGCTCCTCGAGGAGATAGTGTTTTCCAATCACTTTTTGCTGAAGAGCTTGGTCTCATTCTTGAGGTAAGTAAGAATAACGTGCATAGTGTGATGGAGAAGCTTAGCAGTTTGGATGTTTCTGCTGAGTTAATAGGACGAGTAACCACCTCACCTGTGATAGAGCTAAAGGTTGATGGAATTACTCATTTAAATGAGAAAACTTCTCTGCTCAGAGATATGTGGGAGGATACAAGCTTCCAGCTCGAAAAGTTGCAGAGATTGGCTTCTTGTGTGGAACTGGAGAAAGAAGGTTTGAAGTTTCGCCATGAGCCTTCTTGGCCCTTGTCTTTCACCCCTTCAGTTACGGATGAGAAATTTTTTACTACAGCTTTAAAACCAAAAGTAGCCATCATTCGTGAGGAAGGGAGCAATGGAGACAGAGAAATGTCAGCAGCATTTTATGATGCTGGTTTTGAGCCTTGGGATGTTGCAATGTCAGACCTTCTTAACGGAGTTATTTCTTTGAATGAATTCCGTGGAATTGCATTTGTTGGGGGTTTTAGTTACGCCGATGTGCTTGATTCTGCTAAAGGTTGGGCTGCGTCCATACTCTTCAATCAGCCTCTTCTCAATCAGTTTCAGGAATTCTATAAGCGCCCTGATACTTTCAGTCTCGGCGTTTGCAATGGATGTCAGTTAATGGCTCTGTTAGGGTGGGTCCCAGGGCCCCAAGTCGGGGGTGTTTTTGGTGCTGGTGGGGATCCATCACAGCCCAGGTTTGTGCACAATGAGTCTGGCCGATTTGAATGCCGCTTCACGAGTGTGACTATAAAGGACTCTCCCGCCATGATGTTTAAAGGAATGGAAGGCAGTACATTAGGTGTATGGGCTGCCCATGGTGAGGGAAGAGCATATTTTCCCGATGATGGTGTTCTGGATCGTGTATTGCATTTAGATTTGGCTCCATTAAGATATTGTGATGATGATGGGAACCCAACAGTGGCATATCCCTTCAACTTGAACGGTTCTCCATTAGGAGTGGCTGCAATTTGTTCTCCTGATGGTCGACATCTTGCCATGATGCCTCATCCAGAGCGGTGTTTCCTGATGTGGCAGTTCCCTTGGTATCCAAAGGACTGGAAAGTGGACAAGAAAGGCCCTAGTCCATGGTTAAAAATGTTTCAAAATGCCAGAGAGTGGTGCTCGTGATATGGTCAGTTTTTCTATTCAACTCATGATGCTTGATCTTGGCATTTCATATTTGAAAATTATTGAAAGCGCTGTATATTTGCTTGTCTTTGGCACATCCTGCAACATAATCTAAAGAACTAATAGCAAAATATGACAAAGTTTAACCGCAACCGTACTTTGGATGTCGCTAGTTTATTTTGAAATAACATTTGTAAAATTTCAGAGTATGCATTGAGCTCACGTTTAAAATTTTTTTTTAATCACAGGTTATGAGATTCAAAGGGCAAATGAGAAGAGTTGAAGTGTGATTGATCATGGATGCTTCATCTGAGTTTTTTTGGAGTTTTTAACTGTTATATTGAAATGCCTAGAGTCTCTAGAAAGCAGTCTTAGTCTTTAATTTATATAAAGAGTATTTGCTTTGTGCAAATCTCAGAAACTGTTTCTTAGTATTTTCTTTATCATGCAACTGATAAGAGAGTTTACTTTTTTTGCTTTCTTTTTACAATCTTTTTCAGTGTCTTCAGCTCATATAAAAAATACAATTGATCTTGCATTGCATCTACTACTTTTCATGTTAGTGTGATACCAAAACATGCTTTCTATTTTTGTGGAGGCAATTCTGAAATCTTAGTTGTAGTTTTGTCTTCTTAGGAGGTGTCGTGGTCCTTTGGAGCCATTATCTGACATTTTGAGACATGATCTTGAATCATGTTAACTACTGATTGTGTGCTTTTCACTACTATGGCTTCACCTTTGGTATGCTGAATCCATATAAAAGCTCATTTGGCTATCGGTGGATACTTTCCCTAGTACAGGGGCCACCATGGTACTTTTACCCTTATATTTGCTAAGTTTTTCTTTAGCTGCTCTAAGAACCAGTGACTCATAGAATTAAGATGAACATCGACTTCCATTTTTTGTGCTTATGCAGCTGAATCTGATAGTGGTTTCAACCTTATGGTTATTGATTCTCCATGGGAAAATGGAAGTGCTCGTCAGAAATCAGTGTATGTAATCACATATTTCAATGTATCAAACACATCACTACTGCTTCTTTCTCGTCGCCATTTGCTGTTATATTGTAAACTTTATTCTTGGTACTTGTTGCCATTAGATAAAGATTATAAATACAGATTCAAATTTGCTTTTAGAGCTGAATTCATATATGCTACTCTTTTACATTTTTGTCTCCTTTACTCCAGATTGGTGTACTAGCAGATTTTTGGATCGATTGATCCAATTTCAACAACTACGCTTTTACAAAATAAAATTTTATTGGTTAACGAGTCACTCAATTTTCTCTCCTTTATTCCGTATCAATGTACTGGTCGATTCTTGAATGGATTGATCCAGTTTCAACATAAAATGGAAAGAAAAATTTATGTATCAAATAATAATTTTAATATATTTTTTAAAATCTAAAAAAAATAAAAACATTTATCATCACTTTAACTTTTTTTATTAAAAATAATATTAACAGTGGATAATTAAAATATTATTACAACACCATTGCTAAAAAGGGACAAAAGATATAGTAGTGGGAAAGAGAACCCTCTTTTCATAGCAAAGACATATGGGTGACAAATAGAGAGAAATTGCGTACCTTCATTGAGAAAGAGCTATTCCCTGCATGGGGAGTTAGATATGTGTCTACTATTTACTGGTTGAAGGTGACTCTCTCACCTTTTTTGTCTTTGTAATTGTGTGTGTTTTGCACGAAGTTGTAACAATGCTGATTTGCAAATTATCATTTAAATTGGGTTTTGCCTGAGATTTTCAGGTGAAAGGAAACGGTTCATTGATCGGTTGTCTTGACCTCTTTCGTCATCGGCCATATGAATGTCTTCTCCTGGGATACTGTCAAGGAAAAGTAATAAACATAAGCTATGGATTATACATGCTTTTAATTGCTGGTTGCTCTTGACTAGATTATTTTTGTTGCTTACACTGTGGAACTTTTGCAGGAAATGGATTCAAATTGCCATTCAGTATTTAGGTCGATAAAAGATGAACATATTATCATAAGCATTCCTGGAGGTTACTCCAGGAAACCCCCAATTGGAGGTATTATTTTATTGATGGACTACTTAATATATGGTTGCGAGCATTTTTACTCTTTCACCGACCAAAAATGAACTATTTTCTTAATATTTTCTTGGTAAAAAATATCTTTTCTGGCCCTCTCAATATTGATATCGAGCAAATTGGCCCCTCTAAAAAAAGTGAAACAATTTAATCTCTGTCAATTTTTAAACTGAGCATCTAAATACTAACCATTGCGTTAATGTCAATTGTATATAATTCTGATTGGGGTATAATATCAAATATACCCCTCAAAGTTTACACATTCTTTCAATTTGGTTTTTATTTAGCAAATTTAGCCCACAAAATTTGTGTAAATTTGCAAATGTTGAGACTAAATTGACAAAATATGTGAACATCAAGGGCTAAATTTGTTATTATATCAATCAAATTAATGTACAATTGATGAAAGATATTAACATTATGATTAATTGTCCTTAATTGCTCACTTTCAAAATTAATAGTGATTAAATTGCTTCAACTTTTTTGAGAGGGACTAATTTGCTCAATATTGAAATTGAGAGGGACTGAAGAGGTCTTTTACCTATTTTCTTCTTTCGTATATATCATCTGAGAAGGAGTTAATTTATTTTTTTATGCTTATGAAGTAAATGCCTCAACTTTTACATGGCAACTCAGTGCTTGAATTTTCACTCATATTAACTCTTTTCTTTCTTTCCCTTTATAGAATTACTGTTGGACCATGTTCCTGGAGTTAAACCTGCTCGATGTATTGAACTCTTTGCTAGAGAAATGTTAGGTGGGTCGGTTTCTTGGGGAAATGAACCATTTCACTTTCAGGACTCGAGATATTTTGAGACAGTGAATACATAGATTTTCCAGGGGAATGCCATCTTGTTGGAATCTACACACTAAGTTCACCTGGCATATAGATTGCTTTGGTTCTAATGTCAAATCCCAAAGCACACTATTCTAGCTTGGATGGCTGTTATTAACAGGTTGGCAGATACAATGAGCAAATGGCGCCTTTCAATTGAAGACAAAAGCTGTATATTACTATATTGTGCAACCAAGAAGCAGAAACTGGAACTCATATGTTTATTTTAGTTGTCATTAGAAAACTTTGAATATTTTTATATCCAGATTTCGGAGGCATGTTGGCGATTGGGACACTGAATTTTATTGGGCCTTGTAAAAGGTTGAGGAGCCCATAGTGATTGCTCTCCTCTCCAGTTTGCTTTGGGTTGGACTGCTACGATTTACTATGTTAGGCAAGAAAGGTACAGAAGGTTCCTTGGGCTTCTGTATCTAGTACACAAAATTTTAAAGAATAGCTGGTGATATTCCAGGACGGTTACACGGAATTAGAAGCATTGCCGATGCTCCTCTAAGTCATGCTCTGTGTATATTTTCTTAGTTAAATTCACTTCTGTTTTATGACATTTTGTGGTTTATTTGTAAGTTGCAGAATTGTCTTCACTATGGCAAGGTTACACCCTGATTCTTGATTCTATAATTTGGCTTATCCAAAAAAACTAGAAAAGTTCGTTGATATATTTTTTTTGCAACATCACGTGATGGTTGTTTATACCGAAAGAAAGACATAATGTGGCTGAAAGTAATGCTGATAACATTTAATATAGATTAAAATAACATTTAATCAATCTTTTACATCTAAGTTATTGAGAAGTTGATAAGTAGCCACCGCTCTCTGTACATCTCATTTAGTTTTGAAAGGTCTCGGATGGAAAACAGGGATAGTATCTTCCCAATTAGGGGATGTACTTGAGCCGAGCCTGAATATTGTCAAGCTCAAGCTTGAAATTCGGAGTTTGATACTCAGCTCAAGCTCAATTGAACTTTAAATTTGAGCTTGGCTCGAGATATAATCAAGCTACTCAAGCTATAGCTCGGTTCAATAATTAAGCTTAGGGTTAATAATATATATTAAGGGTGATAGTGTAAATTAATAATATAAAAATATGAAAAGCTCGATAAGGCTCGCGAGGATTTGAGTCAATTATTACTATGCTCAAAATTGGCTTAATTGATAGCTCGAGCGTGGCTCGGTTATTATTGAATTGAGCTTGGAGTTTTTTTGAGTGAACTCGAGTAGCTTGTGAGTACCATTGTCTCATTTAGACCCTTATTCTCAATGCATATAGTACAAACTTTGCCTTGAAGTCTAATCTTCCTAGTTCTTGTTCTAACCACTGCAACTTTTATTATTTTAGGAAGATTGTACTTCTTTCTAACGTTGTGTGCATCTTTTGGTGATCCACAGGTAACTAAATCAACTCCTTTTGGTGGTAGACCCAGTATCCATTTTGCATCTTCGAGTCTCGTGTGAATTTATGGCCATGGACATTGAGATTTCGTCCTTCTACGTTTATGTGATGCAATTAGGTAAGACAAAACTCTCGACAGGAGTACGAGAAAATATCAAGAAGATACTGAGATTTAATTACCGGACTCATTTGGTTTTGCAGTTCTTGTTTTTCTTCAGTGGGAAAGAGCATTCCAAGCTTATTTGATATCGTCCTTTGTCTGCAAGGTGAGCTTTCTAGAACATTTGTTAGTTCTCATCACAAATAAAAAAGGCTGATGATGCATAATTATAAAATAGGAATGCATGGAAGTTGAAACTATACTAAGATGTAGATACCTTATTCCGGGGCATAATTACGATAAGCATATGCTACTCGTATTCAAGTTTTAAGTGTTAGGATATAAGCATGTGTCTAACACTTGTAAATCTAGCTTTTGAATTAATTGCATTACACATTTTTAAATTATTGACAGATTTTAAATTAGTTTTTAAATTTCAAAACATGATTTAATTGTCTTTGAAGCATCAGTATCGTATTAATTAAGTTTTTCCGACAGTTTAGTCGTTAGTTTGGGCATTTCGGATTTAATATTATAAGTATATGGATTAATTATAGGAAGAAATTGACCTTGACATAATACTTTTGATTTTGTCTCAACCTACCTGATATATTTTCTTTTTCTACAAATCTAAGCCAAATATATATTATGAAATTTAAATACAATTTGACTCTTAATACTTCTATTTGTGCTTTATTTCTAATACTTTGAGAAACAATAGGAAAAAAAAGGGTTTGGGTTAAATTGTAATATTAATCAAAACTTCATTTTTATTTTTAATCGGACCAGCCATTTCTTTAATTTTCAATTCACTAGATTTGGTTAAAGTTGATTATGATGATTAATTTAATTTTATAAGCAATGAAAACAGGTCAACTTCTAGTTATGAGTGTTATTTAAATTGGAGAGAAAAGCAAAATTTTAATTTAACTAATTTAAGTGATAAGGTAATATTTTCAACTTGGTCCCTGAACATTTGACAAATTTTTTTAGAGTTGGTTGTGATTGTCACGGGCCACGCACAAACGAAGCCATTGCCTAATGCCCCACTATTTGCTAGGTTAAAGTCTAAACTCAATGGCATGAAAACGTGGTACCTTGAGATTGTGCAACAACATAGTGTCATATCGTTACATAGCCAAAATTGAGAAAAATTTGACAATTTACAGGACTAATTTGGGATAAAATACTTAGGTCTAAATTGAAAAAAGTTATCAAGTTCAGTGATTAAATGTTGCTTTATCTATTAATTCAATTGGTAAACTATAATTAAGGTCCTAAATTATTAGTAAGTTCACATTTTGATCATTCAATTTTAAAAAGTTATAAAATGATCATTGAACTATTTAAAATTTTTTATTTAAGTCGTTGAACTATTAGTAAGTTTTTATTTAAACCATTGGGTTGTTAAGTTTTTTTTTTTAGAAAAAGTTCGATTGGTGTATTAGTACTCGTCAACAAGTGAAAGAACATACATTTGATCAAAGTTGATTTGACAGTTAATGTTAGAGATCGAGAAAGAAAGTTGTTTGGATTTTAGTTTGTAAATTCATGATGTTTAAAATTATTTTATGAAAATAATTGAAGTTGAGGAAGTGAAGGGAAAGAAGAAGTTTTAAGTGGTGTAGACGATGCAAATAGAAAAGGATATATAATAATGATTTTAGCAGATCAATGACTCATATGAAAAATTTTAAATAGTTTAATAATCATTTTATAACTTTTTAAAATTGAGTGACTAAAATTTAACCTGTTCACATGATGTTTCACGTGTTATCTTTTGTCACTTAGATGCTTATATACAAAATTTTATCTTTTGCAATTAGCTTCACATATCATATGTCATTAGGCAAATTTTATGTTTTAATATCCCTATTAACCAGATACAGACTCAAGATATATACACAGATTATTCAACCATCACACCAATATGTTTTAAATTCCAAAGTATAATATGCACTTCACGCCCGGTTGGTACAAACTTAAGTATAGTCCCATACACTAATCTTACGGCTTGCCAACTATACTCGATTTTTCAAATAAATTTAATAGGGTAACCAATGTTCCAAATACATTTTTATATTGATGGTCACTAAACTAACTATAAATATGACAAAGGCAAAAGCACCTATCAAACAATAGTATAGCTATGGTGAGTAGGGAATATCGTATCCACGAGGACTAAAACTACTAGTAATTAACGTCTTTTTATTATTTAGTCGACAAATTGGAATAATTATGTTTTAATCTAAAATTACTAAACTAATTTAAGTAAAAAACACAACAGAGAGTGAAATAGGAAAATAATTTAGGATAACTAAGGAAATAGACAATATCTAGGATAATCTAGACTTCACCTATTATTACAAATCTGAATTAAACGATTTATTCACTTGTGTTTTGATCAGCAGTATTAAAATTATTTTATTAAGTTTATGTTTATTACAACATTAATTTTTTAGTTACAATGCTATTAAGTAAGTATTTTATTATTTCAAAAAGTAACACCATCCAATTTATCTAAAAAGAAAAAAAAAAACAGTGTTAACAATTGCTCTTGAAATTTGAGGACTAAATATCAAAATTTTGTAAAAGTAAAAGTACTATAAACAAAATTTAACCCTTTTTACTATGGGTGTTGTTTTCTTTCTCTTTGTCTTGAAGAAGAAGAAAAGAAGAAAAAAAAGGCTCTTAAATTACAGTCCAGAGAAGAAGAAACAAGGGGAAAAATCAAGTTTTTTTTTTCTTTTGTAGAATCAAATAGATAATGTTCAGGAACCAATACGATACCGACGTCACTACATGGAGCCCGGCGGGCCGGTTGTTCCAAGTGGAGTACGCGATGGAGGCCGTGAAACAAGGCTCGGCGGCGATCGGACTCCGATCTAAGACCCATGTTGTTTTGGGTTGCGTTAACAAGGCTAATTCCGAGTTGTCTTCTCACCAGAAGAAGATCTTCAAAGTCGACGACCATATCGGTGTCGCCATAGCCGGTCTCACCGCCGACGGACGCGTCCTATCTCGGTATATGCGGAACGAGTGTATCAACTATAGCTTCACGTACGATTCGCCGCTTCCCGTGGGCCGACTCGTTGTTCAACTCGCCGATAAAGCCCAGGTCTGTTTCAATTTTGTCTCAATTGAATCACTTGGTGATGTTGATTTAGGGTTCTTTTTATAGAGTTGAAATTTTTTCCTTTTTTAGGGTTTGAACTTCAATTGGGTCTCTGCCGAAAAGTCTTCACAAGCATGAAATTTTCAAGTAATTGAAGCTCAAACATAGTTATTGACTTAGCTAGATTACTGTTCTAAATTGAAGATTACTTTACATAGAAGACTATATTATGTAGAAAAAGATTGAAAACATCAAGTAATGTGGAAATTTTAAGTAAATAAGACTATCCAATTGCATTATTGTTGAAATGGCTGATGATTAACACCAAAAAGTACCATGGAGGCGCTTCTCCGTGGAGTTGGATAGTATTTTGCCCCTCTACTCAAAAAACTCAAAAAATAGGCAAATTAGTCCTGTTTGTTAGTTCAAAGAGCCTATTTTTCCTTTACTGTTAAAAACTGACATAGTTGGTGGAATAAGCAGACAATACACTTGGCATTATGCTGACATAATTTTTAGCAAGGATCAGAATGCAATTCAACTTTTAGTACAAGGGCCTCTATGGTATTTTTACTATGATTAACAATGTAAAATGATAACCGAATGTCCAATACATAATAGCAAATGGCAAATGGTTATAGCTGAGGGAATTTCGATCTTATGGTTTGTATATTCCATTATTGAGTTAGCAATACTTGGATGTTGAGGATAAGAGGTTGAATGTACCATGGCATCGAGTGATTAGGGCAAAAGCTTTATGGTATAAAATCAGGTTAGAGAAATTAAAAGAATGTTGTTATGAGTGCCTTCCATTGACTGTTAATCGAAGGTCATCCGTGTGCTTATGTTTAACTGTGCGGGTGTTATCTGATCAAGTAGTGTTTTTAAGATAACTTGTGATAAACCTAGCACGGACCATGTACTTTTGTTGATGTAAGAGGTGAAGATTGTTGGTGCTACACTGCTACTGTGCATTAAATGATGTTAAGTATTTGAGTTTGGTTATAGTTAGTACGGATAAGTTCGTTGTATGATCTCTTTTTTGCTTATGCTGCTTCAATAGTTGGTTTGTTGAAGCTTTCAAAGTTTCTCTTTTGTTTCTTTTCCTTACTGTTCTCTGCTTATTCAGTTTGCTGCTCAAAGTTCTGTATATTTCTCGAATGTAATAGGAGTAGATTCTTGATTCTATTACATACTTGAAGGTCTAATATAATTTGTATATCTTCATTTGTATGTTATCTAGCAAGCTTTTTGTTTTGCGGTGTTTAATTTGTAACCTGGTTAGAAACTCTCTTTTTTTTTTTTTTCTGGTGGAACACCGAACCTATTGGATTTCTCGAAAGCCAAACCATGTTATTTGTTTGTGCAATTGAGATGGAAAATGCTTCTGTTTTCGGTGGCAGGTCTGCACCCAACGTTCTTGGAAACGACCTTATGGTGTTGGTTTGTTGGTGGCTGGCTTGGATGAATCCGGGGCTCATCTCTACTATAACTGCCCAAGTGGAAACTATTTTGAGTACCAAGCTTTTGCCATTGGATCACGCTCGCAAGCTGCAAAAACGTACTTGGAACGCAGGTTTGAGAGCTTTAGAGACACAACACGGGATGATCTGGTCAAGGATGCTCTTATGGCAATAAGGGAGACCCTGCAAGGAGAAACCTTAAAAAGCTCGGTATGTACAGTTGCCGTGGTAGGGGTCGGGGAACCATTCCATGTCTTGGATCAAGGAACCGTACAACAAATGATTGATGCCTTCGAAATTGTGGCAGAGCAAGAAGGTCCTGCTGCTGAACCTGATGTTGATTCAGGACAGGAGGCTTCAGCCGAGCCCGAACCTGAGCAGGGTGCTGCTGCTGGCGAAGGCGTGGCCCCTATGGATATTTGAGGATGAAAAAACCTGCTTCCCAGTCCTTCTAGATTTTTTTCGACAATGTGCTTGGAAATTCGGGTTAGTCACTATATAAACATTATTGTGTTGGATATTTCGTTGCTAGCCTGAGCTGAAACTTGAAACTACATTTACATTTATACTCAAGATAGTTGTCATTGATGTTGTTGACTTATTTAAGTGTTACTGCCTCTTGAATTATGAAATTTGGTGCAATTCTCTTGGAAAGGCCAATGACAATGTGCATTGGGGTTGCTGACAGAGTCACTCTGTGAACCCGTTCAGGTTTTAGGCAGAATCGGGAGATAAATCTTGGGGATAAAACCAAACATAAACACTCTGAATCCAACATTGGACATGGTTTGGAGGACAACACACCTTGCAAATCTCTTAGACCCTTGTGTTAGGAGTCAGATTGTATTTTGTCCCTTCTTTTAAAAAAAATAGATAAATTAGTCCATGTACGTTAGGTCAAATAGTTGATCATTCTATTAAAAATTTTATTCAAATCTATTGTTAAAAATTAGTTTATGTATGTCAGGACGAGGTACATTTGGCAGATCACATGTTACTATTTGGTTATTCTATTAATTATAAGTTTTTAATAGTAAAAATGAATGAAATATTTAATAAAAAGGATTAATTTATTTTTTAATATGATGTATAATAATTATTTGCCAATTTTTTTAGTGGAAGGGACAAAGCAATTTAACAAAATTTTTATAATATTTTTACCATCAAAATCCTTTTAATAATATACAAAAACACATCACCACAAAAATAATGTAATAAATACACAAAGCATATATACTGTCTTAAGATGATCATGGATAATGAGAATTTGAATATTTGTAAGTATTCGATTTATTTTTGCAGATTTAAATATTGATCATTGCGAATAATGAATTTTGATTAGGATATTCATTAACAAACTCAAATTTGGACATATAAATTCATTAGTCTTTTTTACTATTTTTAGATTTTTTAATTAATTTCTTTGTAGAGCTAAATATTCAATAAATAATTAATTGATTTGGATTAGGATAGTAGTAATCAAATTTGGATTTGATGTAAATAATTAACATTTTGAAAATTTAAAATAAATTTACAAATTAAAATATACTAGAATGGGATAATATAATTTTTGATGTTCGAAGATGTTAATTAGGTTTATTTTATCATTTATGCTTTTTTTTTTTACTTTGATCATTAAACTTGGCAACTAAATTCATATTGGTTCATATATTAGAATTCTGTCAAGATTTGATAATGTGACCAATGTTATTGGAACGACGGATAGATGATTGATTGATATAACGATTTGAACAGATGAATTGAGCCAATTCACTTAGAAATACTTAAAAGTGATAAAAATAAAAAACCGGGATAAAAATCAACAGCTGAGCAAATTGGTTCAGTTTAATAATTTTAGAATTTATAAAAAAATAATTAATTATTATTAGTCTGACAGTCGAACTAATTGAATTAATTGAATCAAGAATCGGTGGTGTAATTTGTTCAATCACCGATCCGATTATTAGAAAACTGAATATGATATTTGAGATTGTATAACATCTGAAAAATTATATAAAATTAATTTCAAAGTATCTTCAATTTTATATTTATGAAGTTGAGGGATGAAAGCACATAAAAGAGAAGGCCCAATTTAGTGTTATGAGCAAAACGTCGTCATGAAGGTGCGTTTGGATGCATTAGACACGGGCGAAATAACTGTAAACTACCTGCAAATTTGTCCTTTTTATTGTTATCAAATTTTCTTACTATTTTCGTGAAATTCGGCATTAAAATCTTCATCTTCAATCAAAGGCAACCCGCAAATTAAAAATTTGTTTAAAATTTTAATTAAAACTTATTTATATAAAATAATTTCTAAATTCATCATCCATATTTGATTTTTGTTTTCTGTTTTTAGGGAGGTGTTTAAAAAATTAAATTAAATTTTTTAATGGACGGATCCGGTGACGACGTTGCCGCGGTGGTAGCGCCGATAGCGAAGTGGAAGAGCGATTTCTCACGGACGTTTCAGTACTTTTTGGATCGTTCAACGCCACACCTGATGGAAAGATGGCTTGGAAGTCTCGCCATTGCGGCCGTTTACGTCCTTCGCGTTTACTTACTGCAAGGCTTTTATATCGTGTCTTATGGCATTGGGATTTATATATTGAATCTATTGATTGGTTTTTTATCGCCTAAGGTTGATCCTGAACTTGAGCATTTGGATGGTGCTTCGTTGCCGACAAAAGGTTCTGATGAATTCAGACCTTTCATTCGCCGACTTCCAGAGTTTAAGTTTTGGTAAATTTAAATTTAAAACCCGTTTTTCGATTTGGGAATTACTTTTAACTTTTTTTATTGTTATGATCGGTAAATTTCATCAAATTCTTTGCATTTAATGACTGGAACTTGAAATGCTGAAATTGGTAAGAATTTATGGAAATATTTACTTTATGAATAGCGAATTAGGATAATAAGCACTGTCTTAGTGATTTATAAGGTGCTAGGAAAAGAAATTGATCGCTTTATTGAAGTTTGTTGATACTAGGCTGAGATGATTGTAGTTGTAGACTGTTCATTTGGTGGGTAGAGAGCCATAGGACATATTATGAGTGTTCAAAGAGGAAGAAAGGTGGTTGAGGGATGAAAATAAATAGAGAGAGGCCGGAGAGAGAGATCTCAAAGCCTTGGCCATCTTATAAAAGGTGCTTATGGTTCTTCTTGAGGCGCCATGTCTCGGTTTCATGTTGATTTCGTATTCTTGAAGTTTAGCAGACCTATTGATATCACTTCCTCCTAAGGACAATGGGTAAATACGGTGTATGAATTTGTTATCGCAAGCGACCTTAGCTCACAAAACAACCTGCGAGGTTGGCGGATTGTGAGGTGACCTCATGAGGGGTAGGCATAACAAAGTTATCTTTAATTTCTTATATTTTTCACTTTCAGATATTATTAAACTCTATAATTCTCAGTATTTGAGTATTCAAGAACATACATGGACCATAACAAAATCATGCACATATTGACCAATAAAGAATTTGCATGTTCTGTTGATAAACTAGAACAAATCTAGAGTTTATTACACATCTTTTATTTATAGACACATACAAGATCTCACAAGTATACATATTATGCTTCACATCACTCATGCTAGCACCTTTTTTTGTGTGTGTGCCTTGAGCATGGGTCACTATGAGAATTGTAGTGCCTAGAGTGCCATGCGCCCTTTACAACACTGCCAACTATACTGGATCAAAAATGACTTGCTTTTATTTGGTACTATGGTTTCAGGTACTCAATAACAAAAGCTTTTTGCATAGGCTTCTTGATGACTTTCTTTTCAATATTTGATGTTCCTGTCTTTTGGCCCATATTACTCTTCTATTGGATTGCTCTCTTTGTTCTCACGATGAAGCGTCAAATAATGCATATGATCAAGTATAAATATGTTCCATTCAGCATTGGGAAACAGGTCATAGCTTAGATCTTACTTATGGTAAAACTTGTATAATTGGAACTCCTCATATAACATTTAACTTTTTACCGTTTGGGTTTCAACAGAGGTATACAGGGAAGAAGACCTCTCCCACTGGCGCAGGTTTAGTGACGGATTGAAGGGGTTGTTTACATCCTTTTCTGGAAAAACAATCCAGAAAGTTGCAACCTTTTCTAAGTTCCAATTTTCATTGTTTTAGAATTTTAGAAGGAAGAGTTGTTAATCACATGTATGTATGTCGGGAATTCCGAGTTTTTATTTCGAATGATCGACATCAAAATTGGTTATTCTTCTTTCTCTATAACTTCTTCCTATGTATTAGACTATTAGTCAATATATATTCTTTTCATTGCTTCATTAAAGTTTGTTGATGATACAAGGCTGTGATGGTGGTTGTAGAAGATTCATTCAATGGGTGGGTAGAGAGTCGTAGGACGTATTATGAGTGCTCAAAGAAGAAGAAAGGTCTTTGAGGAATGAGAATAGTGAAAAGAGAGAGAAAGAGAACAGGAAGCCTTGGCGCTAGGGGGATCTTATTAAGGGTCTCGCTGCTCTTTCTTGAGGTGCCACATGTCGGTCTCTTATTGGTTCCATATTCACGGAGCTAAGTCAATTTATTGACAAATTTCCTCCTAAGTATAAGTTGTCTTGTAAGGACATCGGGTAAATAACGATGTACGTATATGTCACCTTTGCCAGATGTGTGTTCCCCGTGCTGTGGGTTTGCGAGGTAGAGAGTTCATTGGCCCTCGTCAGCAGGATTTTGTTCTTGCAGGAGATCTTAGCTCGTGGAACACTCCGCGTGGCTGGCGGGTTGTGAGGTGATCTTGTGAGGGATAGGCATAACAAGGTTATCTTTAGAAGGAAGAGTCGTTAACCGAATGTATGTATTTATGTTGAGAATTCCGGGTTTTTATTTCGAATGATCAACTATGTTCCACATCAAAATTGGTTAATCTTCTTTCTCTAAAGCTTCTTCCCATGTGTTAAGACAATTAGTCAATATATATATTATTTTCATTGCTTCAGGTTTTAGGCCCTTTTCCCCCATGTTTTTAGCTAATAAGAATACTAATTGCTCAAAAACTTATTTTGCTTGCATTGTTGTTTGTTGACCTGATATTGGTTTTTGTGGATGGTATGAAGAAAAGGGTAGTTGTCAAGCAGTCATCAAGGAGAGCTTCTTGGGAATCTTTTCAAGCCTTGATAACACAATATTTGAGGCTTTTAAAAATTATTTTAACTTGTGAATTATATGGTATTTTAATGGTGGTTGTATAAACTGAGTGCAGGGGAAATTCTTCAAGAAAATTGACTTTTAGGGATGATGATATATAAAATGCCAGATGGATGCCTAATCATTACACACACGTCTTAGAGAACAACTCTCCAACAACTGAGCCACAGTAATCCCCATGAGTTTCTTTTTTCTTTTCTTTTTTTTTGTTTGTTTTTGACTTTGATTACTTAAGGAAAAGAATATTACAATTTGAGTATTAAGTTTTATAATAGCATTGTTCATTAAACATGGCCAGCTAATTGTTGAAGGTTTTTTTGTGTCTGTCACTTCCCCTATCTAGCCCTCTCTGGAAAAACCTTACATTAAAGCTCTCCAACAATATTCCGTAGGAAAATAAAAATGGGTGATAGAACCTTTGTTGTGATATTCTTCTTTTGGGCATTTCTTACAATAATCACCCCAACCCTTGTTGTCTGGTCAGAATCTTCCAAACCCTTGTTGGAAATGAATGGTAAGAGCTTAAAAAATCTTCACTTCGTTTAGTATATGTCTGAATGTTATGTTTGAATTGTTTTTGCTTTCCTTTGCCTTTTGCAGGTCAGAAAAATCTGGGAATAAAAGATAGGAGAATGATTGGATATGGAGTGGAACAAGTAAGCAATGCAAGCATATCTTCAACTCAAATGGAGGCAGCAACAACATCCACAACAACTGAACACCATAACTGGAGCTGGTTTCAAGAACTTGAAAGCTTAGCCAGCAAAGTCTTTCAAAAAGCAATGGGGTTGCTGATCAATGTCAGCTAAATTCAATGATAAACCTTCAAAGAAACTGTATGTTTCAATTCCACCGTCATCAGGTTTAAGTGGTAAAAGTAGCATGGAGGTCCTTGTACTAGAAGTTAAATTGTATTTTACCCCTCTACTAAAAAAATAAACAAATTAATCTATGTAGGTTAGATTAAAGTACAAATTGGTTCTTCTGTTAAAAATTTCATTTATTTCTATTGTTAAAAAATTGATTCCTGTACACTAGAATGAGGTACATGTGGCATGCCACGTGTAACTGTCTAGTTATTCCGTTAGTCATACCAATTTTTAACAGTAAAAATAGATGAAATTTTTAACAAAAGAGAGTAGTTTGCTATTTAATCTAACGTATATGGACTAATTTATTTATTTTTTTAAGTAAAAAAAGGTAAAATGCTAATTGACTATTAGGAACTTCATGGTACTCTTACCGATTTAAATTTGTTACGTCATTATTGTAAAAAATAATCAGAGAAAGCAAATATTTTCAGATATATTGACTCTGTATACAAAAAACACAAAATTATTGGGTAGAGTAGGTTAATGGAAAACAAAACCTTGAGTTTATTGAATGATTTGTTATGTTAGACTTTGGACTAGTTCACAAATTTTAGACTTTGGCTTGTTGTCTCTTGAAAATGACACAATTTATTTTATGATATTGAAAAACATACTGTATGATTGCTTTTTTTTTTTTTGAAAAAGACGATATGTTTGACATTGACAGCTTCATATATAGGGGGCTGCCGAGCTTGATTTTTGTCCTAGTGTGAATTGTCTAAGTTTGGAAGAATAAGGTTAGTTGAGGAAGCTAACAAATGATTTGTTAGTTCTAACTAATGATTCCAATCAAGTTTTCAATACATATGTATATATATACACACATGTGTGTGTATATGTATGTATGTTATATAATATTATGCTGTTAATCAGAGACCATCCAGGCCATGGGCTTTGAACAACCAGGAATCTTCTTGTTGGAGCCCGAGATGATAAAGGGTTGAACTAAAATAGCTGCAAGTGCAAGGTTTGTCTTCTGTTCCATAGCATATAATTAAGGCTAGTTTTTTTCTTTTTACAATGATAATTCAAACCTAGATTTCATGGAGTATATGAAGATGTCATAACTTGAGGTTGAAGCTAGTTTATTAGTTATTGCGTCAATAAAGTGATTATTTATGTACTTGATGCACACCAATCAATTGGACGGGTAAGATGAATTTGGATCGGGTGAATTTAGAATTTTAAATTTTAGAATAATTTACTTTAGGTCAATTTCAGATTTATTTCATTTTGGTTTTGAGTTCGGGACATTTTATGTTTGGGTTTAAATCATTATAGATTTTGATAATTTTGGGTTTGAGGAATGTGATTTTCAACTGGGTTATTGCGAGTTTGGATTATTTCAAGTACAAGGTTTAATTTTTTCAGTATGAATCATTACAAAATTTAATCATTTTGAGTTGTATTTACTTTAAATTTGGGTCAATTCAAGTTTGAATCAATTTCAAATTTAAATCTATTCGAGTTTGTGTTAATTTAAGTTAGACTTTTTAATTTTCTTATTTTAAATAAGACCAAATTAAATTTTAACTCAAATTAATTCAACTCGGATAAAATGTCCAAATATATAATAATATGATGGCATTGTTTTTAATGGTAAGGATATTGCTTCCTGTTGGGTGTTTTATTTGACCATATCTTGATAATGCAACCTTTACTCTTTAAATTTAGTAATTTTTGTTAATTTGATCTTTAATTTATTTTTAAAATTTAAGTGATAATGTGGCACAAACATCATCATAACTTAATAAAATTTAGATTTAAAGATTAATTTTGGATAATTTTGAAAGAACTATCAAGTTTTGAGACTAATATGAACAAAAGAATTCAAGACCATAATGGAAAAAAATAATAAGTTAAGAGATTAATGTTATTTTATCCCTTAAAATTAGCTAGTCATTATTCTTTTTTTTAACAGCATCAGTAGTCATCCAACTATGTTTTTTTTCTTTTTCTAGTCATCTAACTATGAAAAGTTACAAAAGAGTCATCTAACTATTAGTAAATTTCTTTTTTGGTCACTCATTATGAAAAGTTATAAAATGGTTATTCGACTATTCAATTTTATCTTTTCCGGTCACCCAACTTCTTTGGATGTTTTAGTGTTTTCATTTTGATATTAGCCCGGTGACCAAAAAAAATAAAATTGATTAGCTGCTTGATCATTTTGTAACTTATTATGGTTGAATGACCAAAAAAAAATACTAATAGTTAAATGATCATTTTATAAATTTTTTTATAATTAGATGACAAAAAACGAAAACAAAAACTATAATTGAATCACCTCTACTTATTTTACCCTATATAAAATTCTTAATTGAGCCCATACAAGTGAATTAGGCTCTTATTTAGAACCTTGAAGACCAAATGATAGTAGACACTGATATGTTCCAGGCCCAAAAACATAAAAATGTTTTAGATAGTTATTTGAAAAGTTCCAATATAGTTCTCATGGGTTGGGTCAAGATTTAAGTTTAAAAAGAAATTAAGTTTGAATTTAAAATTTAAACTGTTTAAAAAATAGTAAAATTATGTCGTCGGTTTTTATTTTTATTCTTCTCAAATTTAAAATTTAATCTCTATATTTTTACATTTAAGAATTCGATCCTCTTAATTTTTAGATTTCAAAATTCAAGTATTATTGTTAACACTGTTAAAATTATTTTTGTTAAATTTAGGTTCATTATAACGTTATTTTTTTAGTTACATAGCTATTAACTATTAAATTTTTTTTAATTTCAAAATATAAGAATAAAAAGTTTAAAAAAATGTTAAATATTAGCAATTAGACCTGAATTTTTAAATTTAAAAATTAGAGGGATTAAATTCTTAAAAATAAAAGTAAAAGAATTAAATTCAAAATTTTGAAAGAAGAACATACGGCATATTCTAACCAAAATTATTTTTTATATTTATATTATTTCTGAATAGTAAAACGAGCCAAGGTTGAAAAATATAAACCCGAATTCAAGTTAAAAAAATTAAATTTCTCGATCCATAAACAGGTCTAGACTTTATAGCCTTAGTCCCAACAAAAAGGTTTTAAAGGAATAATAAAAAAAGAAAAAAGAAAAAGTAATGGAAATATTTAATTAAACAGTCCCTATCTACATTATTGATTATCCATAGGGGTAGAATACAAGCAACTCCTCACTTTGTGTTAATTTGGTTCTTTCTTGTAGCATAAACTTCTGCATTTTCTTTTTCACCCACTCTCTCTTAAAACAGTACCAATTCCCCCATTTTACATTATTTAGCCTCACTACAAGCTATTGAAGCAACAACAAAATAGTACCAACCATATGTTACAATATTCTATATGTATGTATGTGTGTGTGTTTATGTATATTTTGCTCTTTCTTTTTTTTCTCTTTTGTTCTTTAATCACCATCAAAAGAAACCCAAAACAATGACCTTCACGGAATTTCTCCACATCGACAACACGAATACGGGTCGTTATTATTCTTTTTGAGTACCGCACAGATTCTTTTGAGGTTTTATAACAACACAACTCTTGGTACCATTACGACAAAAATATAATGATAAATTTAACTCTAGGGGCGAATCTAAATTTTTTTTAAGAGGGTTGAAATTAAATTATAAATTTTTGAGAGTCAAAATATAATTTTATCACATATTAATTTATAATTTCATCATTTTTAAAAAAGATTAAACATAGTGTTTTTTTTTCATCTTGAGGCGTCAAAGTACAATTTTACCATATATAAATTTATAATTTAATGATTTTAAGGGGTTGAAATGTAATTTTCCATTTTTAGGGGGAATGCACCTACTTGGCCCTTTGCATTCACTCTATTTAGCCTCTAACGTTTTATTCTTAATTAACAACTTTAAAAAAAAATTATCCATGTCAAGAGTAAAAGACATGTAATTTGCTACACGACAGTCACATCAATGCTATTAAAATTTTAATAGTGCAATCAACTTTTTCATTCAAAATAAAGAATTTTGACTGAACTTCGAAAGTTAAGGACTAAAGTGATCCAAAAAAAAATTAAAAATTCAATGACAAAATGAATAAACATTAAAGAGTAAATATGTTTTATAACTTTCGAGAAATGAACTCCTATATGAAGAATTTATGAGTTTATGTTTGAAGAGATATGCTTTAACTTTAAAAAGACGATGAACATTCAAAGAAAACAATATTAATTTATGCTTGTAAAGTTGACACAAACACTAATTTTGAAAATAAAAGTAGGTGACTTTTGTAATCATAACACATTAGGTAAAGTAGGGACTATAATTTGGTTGACATACCAAAAAATTTCATCATTAATTTGCATTTTTATTTGCAATGGGAGACAAATAGTTGCCCCTAACACCCAAACCTTATCCAAGTCTTATCAAGTTTATGTCCTTGTGGGCATCCCTACTTGTTTGGCAAACTTCCAACTTGCATAAAAAGATTACTTATTTTCATCCAAAATGGTAATGCCATACACTTCTTGCATGAAAAAAAGGGCTCCACACATCTCACTTCATGATATATTTTTTAAAATATTATCTATTTTGTTTTGAATTTTTTAAAATAGGGACTAAATTAACAATTTTACAAAGTTGAGAGTTAAATTTATTAATTTTATTAGAATTAAAAATAAATTAATAAAATTTATAAACATTAAAAAACTAAATTTATTATTATGTAAATAAAAAAAAGTCACATTACCTTTTGCTTAATAATTGAACCAAAATGGCAATACCATACACATCATGCATGATGGGGGTAAAAAAAGGGCTCCATATTTCACTTCATGACATTTTTTTAAAAAATTAAATATTTTTTATTGAAAAATATAAATATAAATATATTTTATGAATGTTTTAGAATAAGGATTAAATTAATAAGATATGTAAAATTGAGGCTTAAATTTATTAATTTTTTTAGAATTCAGATCAAATTGATAGAATTTGTAAAAATTAGATAGCTAACTTTGTTAGTATGCCAATAAATAAGGATAAGTCAGCATTATGTTAATGATTTAACAAAGAAATAACCAAATTATCAAATGCTGATAACATTAGTAAATCGGAAAATATTAGAGTTGAGTGACGAAAACAAAACTTATTAACAATTGAATGACTAAGTGTGCAATTTAACCCTTTATTTATTTATTTATTTATTTTTGCTTTGCTTCTAGTTGACCTCATTGTAAAGCTTGTCTGCATTTATATGCTCTTATATCCCAATACTAGAAAGTTCACAACTAAAGCAATCAGTTTCCTTTTTTCCTTATTTTACAATACAAACAGATAGGCACAGAAGTTAGCACTTTAATTAGCTAGAAATTGTCCAGACCCAAACTTGAACATTTGATTAGATTAATTTAAACGAAAATTTATAGCTTATCCTGATTTGATCATAAAAGAATCAATAGTTCAAACTCATTGAATTCTGATTCGACTAGAAAACCTAACTCTCAAATTCGAATAATTTAGACTTGAAAGATACAACCTTTTAACCTCAAAAGATCATAAAATTTTAAAATTCGATTAGACCTAATTTGAACTAACCTAATCTAAACCTAATGTAATAGGAGTTAGGGGGAGCCTTGTGCCCTCAATTCCCCAATTTAGAAAATTTTCATCAAGTCCTTGAAAAGTTGTCAATTAAAACTTTTCAATTAAAAAAAATGCTCCTTAATCCTCACAATTTTTTTTGAAAATTTTAAAGGCATGTGCTGATAGTGACTAGCTCAAATTCATTCAAGTATTATAGAGGTTTTTATAATGAGAATCGGATTACTTTTTCTTTACTAAAAAATAAGTAAATTAGTCCATATATGTTAAATCAAAGACTAAACCTATCCCTTCTATTACAAATTTCTTTCATTTCTACTATTAAAAACTGACGTGACTAATAGAAGAATCAAGCAGTTACATTTGGCGTGCCACATGCGTCTTGTATTGACGTACATGGACCAATTTTTAAATAGATGAAATTTTTTTACAGATAGATCAATTTACTATTTAATTTAACGTACAAAGATTAATTTACCAATTTTTTAAATAAAGGAAACAAAATACAATCTAATTTCTAATATAAGAAGTAAGAATTCGACCATAGTTTAGGTGGGGAATTATTTTGGTGGCCATGGAAGAACACTTTGAGTTTCATATTCCTTTAAATTATATGCAGAATCCAGTTTTGTAGCTAGCATTCACCACAATCTAAACCCCACATTAAAATTTTGAAATCTTTTTCTTGCCCCCTCAACTTTATAAATTCATTTTATTAAGCCCATAAATTCATATTAAAAAAAAAAAGGTCCTATGAAAGATACTGTATAACACTACTATTTTAAAGCACTACCAGCAGTTTTCGGCTGTCAGGTCAAGGGTCTCCTCTAGGTTTCGCCGGTTGGTGAGTGGACCCTAATGTTGTGATCCTCACATTAATCCCTACATGATTTGATTCCATCTCATCATAATAAAAAACTTCGAATTTCAATTGAATTAATCGGAACTCGAAGATAATTTAAATTTAAAATGATTTAAAGTTAGAATGACATAAATTAAATTTCGATGCCAAGTATAAATCACAAGACTCGAACTTGAAATGATTCGAATATAGATTTTTAATTTAAAAGATAAAACATGAAATGATCTGACATAAAATTTTAACTAACATATTAGAATGACCCAACTCAAATTAATCGACTTAAATTGATTGGACAGGGAATCAGTTCAACCTGCAAAATGTATAAAAATTATATAGTTGTTTTCGACCGACAAAGGAATATCTATTCAATTGATTAAATAGATTAAATAAGATTAGCATCAAATTATTTAATAAATTAAATATATTGTTAACTATATAAAAGTGAAAAAAAAATGATGGCATTCCTTGCTATAATTCAAAGCATGCATGACTAAATCATTTTCCTATACATTAGAGTTCCTTTTGGAAACATATTACTTAAGGTAAATGCTTTTCTTATGTATATAAAATAATTATTTACTACATCAATGTATAAGCTTTTTAGTTTTATAAATGGGTTGTTGATCGAGTTTTAGTTCGATTGGCATGTGCATTGTTGTTAGTGTAAGAGGACGTGGGTCTGAATGTATTGAAGTACATTATTTTCCTATTTAAGGGTTCGATTGATATGTGCAAAATGATCGCTGAATTATTAAAAAAATTTTATGTAAGTCACTGGGTTGTTAAATTTTTTTTAAATGTTTGACTAATGAGCTTCAAACGATGAATTGACGATTGATACGATAGATCAGTACCTATCGACAAGAGAGCTTTCGATTGGTGCAGACGGTTGCGGTTTTAATAGTTTCATGATTTAAATAAAAAGTTTTAAATAATTTAATGACCATTTTATAACATTTTAAAGTTGAATTATTAAAATATTAATTTATTATTAATGGACCGATGTTGAGATTAGTTTAAAAAAACTAACACTTTTTGGTGAATTTCAATTAACCTGAATTAATATTAAATAATAAAAATAAATTTTAAATTTAATTATAAAATATATAAGTATTAATATAAATTATATTTTAAACATTTAAAAATATATATTTCAAACAGTTAACCAACACATAAAAAGCCCGCCAATTAAAATTAACGGAAAATTAACAATAAAACAAAAAACCCGGTTTTGTTTAAATTATAATCAAAGAGAAACTGAAAGAGAAAAGCAGAACCGTCATTGTGTGGTAATCCTCACAATCGCAGAGCAACTTACGGCAGCGGTGACGACGGAGACGGCGAAGATGGAGAGAGGCGGAGCTAGAGAAAGGAATAAAAGAAAACAACGAACAACCAAACCACTGGTCTAATCGTTTCAAAAAACAGTAAAATTATTAGATTGAGATTTTCTCTTTCATGTGATTGTAAATTGTGTTACGTCTCATTTTCAATCTCGTCGTTTCGAGTTTTCCGATGAATTTGTCTCTCCGTTTTGTAAATTTTGATATATTTTTCCCTTTTTTCGAAGAATTTTTTGTTTCTGTATCAAAGATTTCTCTCTTTTCTTTCTTTTTTTGACAATTTAGGACCCTATTATTTCAATTTAGCTTTGAAAATGTCATTTACAAGCTTTTTATGGGAGATTGGGAATATATCAAATAAAAGTTCAAGGAAGAGACATAGGCTTCGTCGAGGTCAAGCTCATATTAATCCAGAAGCTTCTTTCTCTTCTTCACCTGGCTCACCTGGTTCTTCAACTGTACAAATCGAACAAAGGAAATGGGCAAATTTGCCTCCGGAATTACTCTTAGATATAATTCAAAGAGTAGAACAAAGGGAACAATGTTGGCCTGGAAGGAGAGATGTGGTTGCTTGTGCTTCAGTTTGTCGTTCATGGAGGGAAATTACTAAAGACATTGTTAAAACACCTGAGCTTTGTGGCTTCTTAACTTTCCCAATATCTTTAAAGCAGGTAAAATTTAATAAATTCGTACCTTCTTTTTTGCTCGTTATGATTGAAAAAAATCGGGTGTCTTTTTTTTTTTAAAGCCTGGACCAAGGGATACGCCGATTCAATGCTTTATTAGAAGGGAGAGAGCAACTTCAACATTTCGATTGTATATGGGTCTCAGTCCTGGTAATTTTTCTATTTTTTTTGGGTGAAAATGTATGTTCTGATTCTTGTTGAGGGGGAGACTCCTTAGGGAGAAGTATTGAGTGTTGTCCACTGAGCAGTGGGTTCAACCCCGACAATGTCAAGTTATTGTCCTGTGTCGGCGTTTTGTCTCCCACCTCTGTCGAGAGCTGTGTACATTCATGGAGGGAGAGCACCTAAGTGTAGATACGACTTGCAATGCTCAGAGGAGAGATGTTAGTATAGCGCATAACAATAATTATGGAAATCACCTAAATTTGGGAGACTCGATCCATCAACCAAAAGCTTATAATCCACATACTTGCAAGTACGGTACCACTTGAGCTACCTTGACATTGTTAAGGGTCTAATTGGCTGCTTGACGGATGCAACTTAGAAGAGTTCTCCTAAAAGAGTTGGCTTACCTAAAAAATTCTTCAAACTGTGTTTCAGCTTAGTATTATGTTCATATAACTGATATTTATTAGTATGTTATGAATTTAAAGCTTTGTCAGGTGAGTTGAGTAAACTGTTACTAGCAGCAAAAAGGGTCAGAAGGGCCACTGGTACTGATTTTGTTATATCTTTAGTTGGGGATGATTTCTCTAGATCAAGTAACAAGTATGTTGGAAAACTCAGGTAAGCTTTTAGATATATTGAACTGTTACTTTCTTAAGGATTGGTCGGTTCCTTCTTTTGTGGAATTTAAGTGTGAAGCTTTAACAGGTCTAATTTCCTGGGGACCAAGTTCAACATTTTCGACAGTCAACCTTCCACAGATTCTACGGTCTGCTCCAGTTGCGAATTGTGTCGAAAAACTCATCCAGGGAAGGTGGCTCCAAGGGTAACTACAAGTAACCATAACACTGCCAAAATATCTTATGAGCTCAATATTCTTCGCACTAGAGGTCCAAGGAGAATGCAGTGTATCATGAACTCGATCCCCGTCTCCGCCATTGAAGAAGGAGGAACTGCTCCTACACCTACGGCATTTACAAATTGCCTTGATGAGCATTCTTCTCCCTTGTTAGATTCAGCAGGAAGAAGGCCACAAGTTGGGTCCACTTCTAGATCAATGCAAAATGTACCCTTAGTCTTGAAAAATAAAGCTCCTAGATGGCATGAGCAGTTGCAGTGTTGGTGCTTAAATTTTAAAGGACGAGTTACAGTGGCTTCCGTAAAGAATTTCCAGTTGGTGGCTGCTGTGGAGCCTAGTGAAAATGTTACAATAACTGAACAAGAAAACGTGATTCTGCAATTTGGGAAGATTGGCAAGGACATTTTCACCATGGATTATTGTTATCCACTCTCTGCCTTCCAAGCATTTGCAATCTGCTTAAGCAGCTTTGATACAAAACCAGTATGTGAATAACAATTCTCTTGTTCCCTCTACTGGCATGATTATGCTAGGTTTCATTATATTTTGGTTGTAATTTGTAAATATTCTCCTTGGATGTACGTTAGGCTAGCCATTTTACCGGCAACTGCCTTCATTACTCTGCAATCTACATGCTTCTGTAATGCCAAGTTTAGTATCTATATTTATATTTGGAAGGCACTTACCAGACTCCCCCTATTACCACATACTTTATCACATGCTGCAGCTTTTATATTTACTGTCATGAAAAATATCTGAGGAAATTTTCTCCCTCTTGGTATTTACTTGCAGATTGCAGTACAAAATGCATTTTGCTTTACATAACAATATATCATGAAATTACAAAAGGTTATGGATCTGGAGCTTGGCTGTGGACAATATGGCATCATTATTATCAATGTATAGTTATCATTCTCTATATCTTGTTTGCATATGCTGTCTGCAAACTGGCAGGTAATTCTTACAAAGTTGCGATTTATATGGTCAGAGATCCTCCATCTCCTTTTGTTTGTTCTTCCCCCCACAGTTGAAGCGACAACCATGTCGTCGAGGCTTTTCGGGATTACCAGGGTCCGAGTCACTTGATTCTGCAAAAAGCCCTCTGAGGCATCTTCTTCGTACCGTAGGTTCATATGTACGCTTCTCTGCTGGTGTGATATTAAATCTAGTCTTGCCTGGCTCGGTATGCTCTTCCTTTGCTTTAGACTTGGTTGATTCTGCTAAATTGTGTATAAGTTCCAGATAAACACCTGGATTTCTTGCATTCACAGAACTTTCACACACAATTGAATTATTAATGCTTTGTATGTTATTATTGGCATATGCTGTTGATGCTGGATTTTCTTTGGTTACTGAAGCATTAGGCTTCCTTCCCCTGGAGCTTTCTTCTCCATCAGTGGTAGCATCAGGGCTGTCATCCGGGTTGATCTTATAACCCCGGTGAATATGAACTAATCCCTCCTTTTTGCTTGATTCTGAACCTAAGTGAAAAGATGCCCCTCTATTTTCTCCTGCTAGTGTTACGACACTGATTGATTTTTCATCTGTAGGTAGCTCCAGTTGCTCTGCGGTGAGCTTATGAGCAAACTTACAAACATCATCTCGGATCTCGTTCTGGAGGGGAACTTGTTCCCAATTTGAAGAGACATGCTTTTCATGAGCTTTATTTGGTATGCTCAAGTTTCTTGGATATGCTGAACTCACGGTTTTGATTTGTTTTTCATCATTGCTTGAGGTTTTCAATGTCTTCTTTATTTCCATATCATCTTGCTTCTGCTGGTGTCGTTTTCCTGTTTCCAGAGCAGCCATTAACTGCTCTTTGGTTTTTGTCCCAGCATCTGTTGCTGCAGCAAGGAGTTTAGTAATTGTTCCCTGCTCTGGCTCTTCATGAGTCGAACCCTCTGCTGTTGCTTTCCCGTGTTCTTCTTGAACCTTCTTCCTTTCCACTCTTTCCTTTGGCTTTAGTGGTGCTGAAGGTGTTTCCATAGTTGTGCCAGTAATTGGTGCAATTTCTGCAACACCAAATGGTTGAGTCTGTTGATGAGAGGCAGATGGTGGGGGTTGAGTAGAACTTGGAGGTTGGGACCTTTCTTGTATAGCTGTTGGAGAATCTTTTGGAGCAGACATGTCTCGAAGTGATGGAGAAGAGGGTTGTGGAGATGTTTGGCCTGCTGGCTGAGAGGCCAAACGGGATGAAGATTGTTGCTTGGAGACTGCCTGCGCTATTGATTGAGGCTGAGAAACCATGCGAGATGGAGATGGGGGCACAGAGATGGCCCTTGCTGGTGACCGCGTTTGAGAGGTAGCCTGAGTTTGAATTGTTCCATGAGATGCTGATACTGGCCGAGACATCCCTTGCTTGTCTGTTACTCTACGAGATGCTGATGGTGGAACTGAAGAACCTCTGATTTTATGTCGAGGCGTTGATGTTGGCCGTGAAGTAGCTGGACGTGATGTTGCATCTGGCTGAGGTTCTGTCTTTTGTCCTGGCACTCGAGCCTGCATAGGAGCAGTCTGTACTGGTGCGATCCCTGGAGGCCGAAATGGTGGCTGTTGGATAGATGTCGTAGTGCTTGGTTGGGAAGGGACTTCAGTTTGAGCTGTAGGACGTGAAGTGGCTGCAGCTGACAGCCACGGGAGTCGGAAACGAAAAAGTTGCCTCCGTTCTGCCATATATGACAACGAGAAAACAGAAAAAAGAAGACAAGAAAACAACGACTGAAAATCGAGACGGGCGGTGTTTGCCAATGATATAACTGACATCTGATGTCTGGTATGCATATATAGGTTCAAAGTCTGATGATGCCTTTGGAACATGGCTTTCTTCTTGCTTCTCCAAAAGGACAAATCATTTCATGCAATATTCTGGATTCTTAAGGTAAGCTTTTTTATCTTCTCTTGTCTAGTAGGGATAGCATCTAGTGTTTTCTCATTATTGCCTTCATAGTTACTTACATTCCATGTCTCTGTTATTCTTTTCTTAAATGCATAAACCATACTTACAAGTTCCAACCACGTGAGTCATGTGGGTCTAATTTTGGTTTCAGTCCTTATACTATGCTAAAATTTGATATTTAACCCTTTCAATGACATAATTTGGCCCCTCTACTATTTTAATGTTATTAATAGGTCCAAATTGATAGCATTGTTAATAGTAGTGACGTGGATTTTTACCATAAGAAAGTCATCTGAGCTATCTTTACCATAAGAAATTTATTAACAACAAAATCCTTATCATCATTTTAATGGCAACTTTTAACAATGTTATAACATTATAACAGTGGAGGGTCCAAATTATGTCAAATTAAAAGGATTAAATCTCAAATTTCAGCGTAGTAGAAGGATTAAAACCATGATTTGACCTAATAATTATAAGGGTTAATGCAACTTTTGCCCCATGAACTTCATAATTAGGTTCACTTTGATACTTGTACTTTTTATTAGTCCACTTTGGTACCTAAACTTACAACTAAGTCCTTTTTTATCCTAAACTTGGAAAAATTTTAAAGTTTGATTATATGACTCTTTGAGATCATGTTAGGTCCACGTCTTTTAGGTGCCACATCATCGAACTTTAACATTTTTCCAAGTTCAATGACCAAAATGGACCTAGTTGCCAAATTCACTTATGGACAAAAAAAAGTACAAATACCAAGTGAACTTAATTGCCAAGTTCAAGAGCCAAAAATTATATTAACCCTAATTGTAACTTAATGTAAACAAAGCCAAGAGATTCATACTATATTTTGTTTTTCATACTTTATTCTATCTCTCTAATCCATGGAAACAATTGTTAGCTTTCTGGTTGAGGCAAGGAAAGGAACCTTCTCAAAAAGACAAAATGAATAATAGCAGACCAAAAGTTTTCCTTTTATTTTGTCTTGTTAATCAAGTAATGTATTCCCTTTAAATATAAATTTTAAGACAAGTGGATCAAAACAATATTCTAGTTTGCTTCATTGTCAATTGTCCAAGGAGCTGCTTTTCTAAGGTATATGCAACTCTGCATTATAATGTAAAACCTATACATACACTTCTAAAAATGTATATATATATATAGAGAGAGAGAGAGAGACACATATATTTGTATCTGATCTTTGATTTACAGTGCCAACATAATGCAAGGATTGATCCAAGGACTAAGATCTTGCTGGCAGGAAAGAATCAAGCTAGCAATTCTAAGAAATTCGGGAGGACATAACCGGAAAAACATGTTCTCGCGTACCGGTTCCGTGGAAACAGAGGAAAAGGGATTAGAAAACATTACAGTAGCAGATGTATTGATCACAAAAGGCGAAGAAAACGTAGGGTCTTGGCTTTGGTGTCGGGTCAACGACAATGTCGATGATGCCATGAAGAATGCAAGTATCATACAACAATTTAACTGTGATTGTCTGGTCTGGTTTGGTTTGGTTTGGTCTGGAGAATATTTGTTATTAAAATGACACAAGGGAAATTTTGCAGATGGCGCAACATAACATTGGGTCATTGGTGGTGTTAAAACCAGGAGATCAACTACATATTGCAGGGATCATCACAGAAAGAGGTAAAAGAAATATGTAACGTTTATATTTTTTTGCTCACTATCTAGATTTTAGACTAAACCTGTCAATTAGATGGAATGGATAGGTCTTTAGGTAGGGTGAATTTGAGTTTTAAAATTTTTTGTTAATTTTGGTTCGGGTCATTTTCAATTTTTGGTTATTTTGAGTACAAAGTCATTTTGGATTTGGGTCATTTATGTGTGAGGTTTCAACCTTTTTGAGTTGGGTCATTTTTGGACTATTTAAATTTAAGTCAATTTTGGGTTTGAATCAATTCATTATAGAGTTGTGTGAATTGAATTTTTATATTCGGATTGTAATTGATAAGTTCATTTAATGATGAAACTAGGGGTAAACCCCTCTTTGGTTTCAACCTTTTTGAGTTGGGTCATTTTTGGACTATTTAAATTTAAGTCAATTTTGGGTTTGAATCAATTCATGATAGAGTTGTGTGAATTGAATTTTTGTATTCGGATTGTAATTGATAAGTCTATTTAATGATGAAACTAGGGTAAACCCCTCAAAGAAAATTTTATTTTTATTCTCTTTCAAATATTAATAATTTAATTTGAGGTCTTTGGGCAAATGGAAAACTGTTTATTCACACTTCCTAAAAATTAATTATTTACTTTTAAGACCTTTTAAATATAAATTTTAGCTTTGGAGTCTCTCAAAACTCTATAATATTTTCTCAATCCTTACACATGGTTCTCGGTTCTCTCTGTCTACTCTTGACCATTGACCAATTATGTTGTTAATGATCCAATATTTATTCACGAGTAATCAATAAACATGCAAGTTTCAATCATCACAAGGAGTTTATAAATAAAATTTTCTAACTTTTTAGCCCTTTTTTTTCCTTAGACTACTTGAGAAAGATTATTGGACAAGGGAGATCACCAAAATACACAAGAGTGGGGGAAATCATGACAGATGAGGTATTTTCTCTCTATCCAAACATTTTTTGATATCAGAATTTAATTTCAATGTTTAATTTAATATCTAAACTTTTTTCCCCAATTTCATACTAGAGTATAGGTTCAATGTTTACTTTGGTACTTAATTTTTTTGGTACTTGATTTTTTTTACTTTTAATGTTTAATTTGGTACCTAAACTTTTTTCAATCCCAATTAAGTACTTATGTTTTTTTAGTAGAGCATACATATCAAACATTTGATTTGGATATTAAATTAAACATTAAAGCCGAACTTATGCATCGAATTAGAAAAACAAAAAACAAAAAACTCAAGTACCAAAGGGCATATTAATCCCTTTTACTTATTTATGTTATTGCTACAATTAAAACCAGTCCTTTATGAAGCAGAACAAATTAATCACAGTGAAATCTGATACAAGCATTCTTCAAGCAATGCAACTCATGACAGGTAAACTTAGTTTATTCATTGCCAGAGTGTTTTAAGAATCTCAAAACTCATAGTTTTTCCCTTTGAATTTTATAACATCAACCATCCTTTATAACGATCCCTCAGACAATCACATACGACATGTTCCGGTGATAGACGGGAGAATTGTCGGCATGGTTTCGATAGTAGACGTTGTACGAGCTGTGGTGGAACAACAAAATGGTGAATTGAAACGACTCAATGACTTCATTAAAGGGGAATACTACTAGAACAGATACATTTCTACAATATAGATGTCTTCTTTCATTTCAATGCAATGCAATGCAATTGTAGTTCAATAAAACCGAAAATTGCATATAATTGACATAATTTGATTCTTCTACTGTATGAAATTTCGGATGTTAATAATAAGAGAACTAATTTATGCTTGAAATGAACATTGCAATGGTTCAACCAATAATCAAAAATGAAAACCATGTTCAAGGTCTCAAAAGAAAATTAGGTTGACAATTAAAATAAAACATCATAGCAGCATACCAGGTTTAAAACGAGTAGGTTATTTCTTGGGTCTTTTCTGGCTGAAAACCTGAGATGACGATAGGGAGAATTTCACTTGTTCCGATGCAGCAAAGCCCTTAGCTTCCATCAATTGAAGTATCCTTTGAGCATCTTGCACAAATCCACCTGCACAAAGTGCGGTTATAATTCTCTCGAACTCATTGGGACCTAGTTCATCTTTCCTAGCTTCCAAAACTCCAACAGCTTGAAGAGCTTTTTTCTCGGATGTAGCCCTCGAGTACATATCACAGAGGCTTACGTGAACCTTTAAAGGAGGAACTTCGCCTAGTTCCGCAATCTTGTCTAGTAACTTTTCGGTTTCGTCAACCAGCCGCAATCTACCCAACCAATCAACAAGAACGGTATATGTTTCTATGCCGGGTTCAAAACCGTCCTTCTCTAGCTCCAATAGAAGGTTTAAGGCCTTATCTAACAAATTTTTCTTCTCATAAGCAGCAATCATGTTAGCGGTACACTTATCATCCGGTTTATGTCCGAGTTTTATCATGTTGTCAAAATTGCTCCTGGCTTGATCACAGTCACCAGCTTGCCCGTATGCCTCCACGAGCAATGCAAAATACTCCAAATTGTGTTGAAATCCTGCAAATTGCATGCTGTTCGCAATTCGTCCAGCTCCAACAGCATCACCTCTACGAGCATAAGACCGAAGCAATGCCATGTAAATCTCTTCTGAGGGTTTGATGTCTCTTGTTTCCATCTCCCTTAGTAATTGCTCACCCTGTCGAGGTTCACCAGCATTGATATATGCCATCATCATTGAGTTGTAGATCTTCGTGTCCGGTTGGAAGCCATAGTTCCTCAAGCTTTCAAATGCATCATTAGCACGGGCAACGTTCCCTACCTTGCTATACATGTGAACAAGAACCGTGATAGTTAAACTATCAGGCATCATACCATTTTCAACCATCTTCCTAAGGATCCTCTCAACATCTTCTACACGATCCTCTTTAGCATAGGCATCGATCAGTTTGGTATAGTCACGAACGTTTGTTTGGAAAGACTCTTCACCCAAAACCAGTTCCATAACCTATAAACATTCAAAATCATAATAGCAAGTTCAGAACCTGTAGCTCCGCTGTAACAAACTTTACAACGCAAATACTCGTACTTACATGTGTTATTCAAATAGGACAAGAAGAGAATCATGCATCCAATTAAATATAGCAGATAAACAACTCCTAGAGTGTTTGAACAATAACGTATAACCATAAATGAAAAGCATATTTTCATGACCTCAGGAAGAAATAAATCAAGATGAAAACATGCACATACATATATATGAAATAATATATCACCCTACTGATAATCAATAATATGGGATGTAAATCAAGTAATAACAGGATAGACAACTCCTAGAGTGTTTGAACAATAACATATAACTATAGATGAAAAGCATACTTTCATGGCCACGGGAAGAAATAAAACGGGATGAAACACATGCACATACATACATATATATATGATATACTATATCACCATCTTACCTAGAACAAGAAAAAATCAATACTGATAATCAATAATATGGGATGCAAATCAAATAATAACGGGATAAACAACTCCTAGAGTGTTTGAACGATAACATAAAACTATAAATGAAAAGCATATTTTCATGACCTCAGAAGAAATAATACAGGATGAAAAACACACGTACATAAACAAAGACAAGAAAATTCGATACTGATAATCAATAACATGGGATTTAAATCAAGCAACAGCAGGAAAGTATGGTGCAAGTTATTGTGACATCATGAGGTGGACAAGAGAAAAATTATACCTTTAAGTGTATGCCGGGATTTTTTCGTTCCAATTTATCAAGCAAAGTGATCCAGTCAACACGAGTAGGTTGCAAAAGTTGTATCCATTCAGCCAAAAGCTGTGAAGGATCATCTTCCTTTTTCAAAGAAAGGATTTTATCCATGACCAATTTGCACTTCCCAGATATTGGCTTCGGTTCAAGAGGCCAAAGCATTTCCTCTTTCTCATGGATTTTATCAGCCACTTCAGCCCACTTAGGATCCGATAAATCCAGTCCATAGATCTTATATTTAATCTTTCCTTTTCTTTTTGGAAGAGAAGCAATAGCGGGCGTATCCTCTGCTGCAACAGCTTGTTCCTTCAAGACATTCCCACCCTTCTCTTGCTTTCCGGACCTAAAACGTTGCAAACTCTCGTAAAAATCATTCTCCTCCATCTTCTCTTTCGCCCATTTAAACCGTAGCTCCCTCAACAAATCCCCACGAATCCCAACTTCACCAGCGAACCTACACTTTTCTTTCACTTCTTCAGCTTGCAAAAACTGCTTCATTCTCTCCTTCTTCCTCGCCTTCTCCATATCCTCCAACACCATATTACTCGCTTCCCATACAGTCTTCCATAAATCTTCGCTAAAATCTTGCGATGGTATCGCCACTTTCGAACCAACCATCCGCTGAATACCGCCTTTCTCCATCTCTTCCACGACCTTCTCCACGATAACTAAAAGCATCCCATTAATCGTCTCCTTATCACAATCCGTATACACTTCGGATAACTTCCCTCTCATTATCCAAACGAATCGAGATAAGAACTCTTTCGTAGTCCCATCATCCTCATCCTCAGAATCACTGGACACAACATTTGCTTCAACACTAGTATAACTTAGCTTAGTTTCTCTGGTTAAGTGAATACGTCTAATAAAAGGGGAAATGGGTTTAGGGTTTTTAATATAAGCAGAGCTTTGAACACTACTTATTGGATGGAGGGAAGTAGATATTGCGGCTGATATTGTAGAAGCTGGTTTTGGACTTAATTTTGATATATGATTGATTGATTTCCTAAAAATTAGATGCTTCAAATTCATATTTAATCAGCAATTGAAACCAAAAACCCTATGCCGAATTCCTCAAAAACTTAGAATCAAGCAAAATATCAGTGCAATTACCTGAGAGATAAACGATCAGTGATGAAATGAAGCAAGCAATTAAGCGAGATGAGCCACTCTGTTTGGTTCTCGGGAAAATAAGAACGGAAAACTAGCCGAGAAAAAAGGGTATAGGCATAGGTTGCCCTGAAAGTTGAGTGTTGAAATGGACGGCTAAGATTTTAAGGGTTTAGTGGAGGGACTGATAAGAAAGGGGAAAGATTATTAGGGTTTTCTTTTTCTTTTTTTAATTAAAAGCATCTCATATAAATTAATTATTAAAAAAAAACAGTTTTTATAGGTCAAATTCTGCAATTAGACCATGTATTTTGTGGGTAAAAGTACTATAGAGGCCCCTGAACTATAAGTTGGATTAGATTTTGTCCCCTCTACTCAAAGAATGAGCAAATAATCCTTGTACATTAAATCAAAGAGCAAATTGATCATTCTATTAAATTTTCATCCATTTTTATTGCTAAAATTGGTCTTCGTACATTAACATGAGATACATATGGCACGCCATGTGTTATTACCTGATTATTCTGTCAGCTACGTCAGTTCTTAACAATACAAATAGAAGAAAATTTTAACATAAATGACCAATTGTTCTTTGGTCTAACGTATAGGGACTAATTTGCTCATTTCTTTATTAGAGTGAGGCAAAATGCAATCTGACTCTTGATACAAGGGTCCCATAGTACTTTTACCATGCTTTATGTAAATTGTGGATTTAGTGCTTGTACTTTAATTTAGTCTTTTTCAATCTCAGGTACTTTTAGAATTCATTATGTTATGTCATTTTCAAATTTTGATGTGTACAACATATTGTCGCATATGTAATGCTATGTCACCTTGTTATTTCCATATATTCCTCACAAAAATTTAGTATATTTACCAATAATCGTTTGCATTATGACCTAAATTTTGAAATTTAAAAAATATAGTGACTAAGAATAATTTAATCGAAGAACATGGACTAAATCTATAGCTTTAAACATAATAAAATTAATAGCATAATTTAACCAAATAGATTTAATTGCTACCATTTGGTTAGGACTAAAATTTCAAATTTTGAAAAGAATAGAACTAAAATTGATCAAATTAAAGTACAAATACTAAATCCACAAATTACACAAAATATAATGTCTAATAGTAGAATTTGACCTTTTTCTTATAGCTTAAAATTGAATTAGTGGTTGAACAAGTCAGATGGTTCTTGGTTTTGCTGTTGGTACAAAAATAAAGAAAGAAAGAATTGAAAAATCATGAAAATTATATATATAAAAAAAACTATTCAAACTATTCAATTGTCATTTTTCTCAATTTTCGATTTTTATTTATTCCAAGCAATTCGATAAACATTTATTCAACCTCTTCGTTTGGACTAATAAACCGATTGATTTCTGCTATAATTGATATGTGTCCAATTTAGTTTCAATAACACTTATAACAACATGAAAATTTATATTGAATTAATATAAATTAACTATGTTTACTATTAAATGTAAAACAAATCTATGAAAAACAACTTATAATTTTTTTAGTGAATTACAATAATAGAGTAAAACCTGGACCATACCTGGACGGTGAATACCCTTAATTATCCAATCATCACATGAAAAAAACTCGTAATTTTAACATTTTGGTTTAGGCTTACATATAAAAAAAACCCCCTTAAAAATGTTTAAAAAAAACAATTGAACCATTATATTAAATTCACATTTAATTAAGCCTCTCTTGTTAATTAAAATAATCAATTAAGTCCCTCCATTAATGGTTTCTGTTATTAACCATGTTAACCGTTAAAATAAATGATGATTAAATTATATATTTTTATAAGAGTTAAAATGTATTTTTACCCTAGATATTGAGTAGCTTAAAAACTCGTGGCTAGTATCTACTCTCTTAATGGGTCTACCAGACGCGAAGGATTAGTCATTGGGCTCGCTCTGATGAATATATTGGACAACAAAAAAAAAAAGCATTTTTATCTTGTATTTGTTTATTTTCTTTTATAGTTTTCAAAAGAACTTAATTGAAATTTTAACATTTTGGGGCTAGGGCCTTGTCTGCTCCCTCCCTTCCCATATGATAATGGTAGTTTGCTTTATATTCTATATATACAACCGGTCAAATCACCAATTTTTAATTTAATTATTTAATTGTTCAATTTGGTCCGATTCTAATATCACTGCTGATCCAAACAACTTTGAAATAAGGTGTGAAATTTGAAGCTCCCATTTAAAATGGATCGTTTTCTTATGGAAAAACTCAAATCTAAAAACTCAAATCAAGGTTTTCAGATCTGAATCAATGGTCAAATTAGTTAAACCACCGATTCTCAATCTGATCGGTTTGTTTGGTTCAATTAATTAAATAATAAAATCATAAAAATTAAAAATATATTTACAAAATAGAAAAAGATGGTTTGACCGATTTTATTGCCCAGTTTAACCAATCCATACCGATTGCCTGATCAATTGGTCCAACCCTTTATTTTGGATCAATACTCTGGCCTGCTCTTGGTTCGACTAACCAGTCCAATTCGATTCTGAAAAAAGTGACCCAAACCCAGAGTTAGTGTTTTAGATTTGACCCATTATTGTATCCAAATATACTTCTTCTTTTTTATCCAAATCCCCTTTAAAGAATCTCCGAGCTTAAATAGATAACTCGATGTTCCAAGTTTTGTGTAAGAATAATTGACACTAATGCCTAAATTTAGTATAATATTATTTGTAAGAGTTCCAAGATAAAGTTAGTAACACAAAAATTATTTGAGAGAGAAGTTACCAACGACTTAGTCGTGTATGGCCATTTGAAAGCAAAAATTAGTGAAAGATGGCCCATTGAACACGCCACAAACGCCTCCTCTTAAAAAAAAAACCTATAAAGTTGGCCCGATTTTCATCCATTTGAACTGAGACTCTTCCATTCAACATTTCTTGTTGTTTCCTTTTCAAGCTTTTTTCAAAAACCATGGCGAAGCTTGCTTTGGTTGTGGTATTCTATTTGGGTCTTGTCCTTTCAACCCAAGGAGAATTCACCCAATTCGATGGCTTCGCCGGAAGCGTGTTAAGCTCTGCAGAAGATGAAGCTGAAAGTGCCAAGGGTTCGTTGTTCCGGACGTTTTCCCCTGATATAAACAAGGTTACTACGGAAGTCAAAGGTGCGGCCGATACCTTATCGACCTCCGGAACAGATGCTGCCAATATCATGAAAGAGAATGTAGAGTCATGGGTTGATACACTTTCCCCTGATGCTGCCCCGAGCCCGTCTGCCGATAATCCGAAAAAGTCATCATGGACTGGTTGGATCACAGACAGGCTCAGGTAAAGACTATATTAAATCTCTGGGTCGAGTTGGGTTACGGATAGAATAGAGAATGGAAGGTTTAGTCAATTCAATCAGTGACATATAACTAAAAATAGATAGATTTTTTTTTGAATAATCCCATTATAGGTTCTTATCATTTTTGCTCTATTTAAGAGCATGCGAACCCACGTCCTTCTACATTGACAACAATACTCATGCTAATCAAGTTAAAACTCAATAAGCAAAAATAGCTAGAGCCATCAAAAATCATTTTTTAATTATGTTTATTTTTTAATGAAAATTTTAGATTTTTTTTCTATGTTTACATTTGATTTTTTTTAATTTTAATATTTTTTGAATTTTTTAATATATTAATTTTTTATTTTTAATATGGTTGAACCAAGAACTAAATATCTAACTGATTCGACCTCTTATCCAATTATAACATTGGTCTTGATTCCAAAAAAATTCCATGTTTAAACTTGAAATTGACTCGACTTGATGCTGTTTTTACTTTTCATATGTTACAAAATATTAAATATATAAAATTTAAATACAAAATTATTATTCTTTAATTTGAGTTCAAGTTAGCCCAATATTAAAAAAAAAAATTGTCCATGCTTGACCTAGGCAAGGTTGAACCTACCAAAGTGGATTGATTGTTCGACACATGAACATATATTTAAGAGTGAAGCAAAAAATTCTATTTCAAAGGATCGAAACAAAATTATAAAATTTTGAAATAAAAAAGAAGAAGAGTTAAAATGACTTAAATTATTATTTTTTTAATAGTGATGAAATTATAATTTTTTTCATTTAACCAAAGGATCAAGACTTTTGTCTACCCCTAACTTCGTCCTCGAAATATTATGTATATGTTCCTTACTCATATTTATTATATCGTAATTGATTTTTGTTTCTACTTTAGGGGCATTTGGCTAATGCCTTCCAATGACTCAAAGAAAGAGGCAAACAATTTGGCTTCGACTCCAGCTATGGCACCAGGACCAGCGAATGCAAGGCGGTTGTCACCTGCCTTTGCACCCATTGTAGTTGGTTAAGATGGGATTATAAATCAAACTATTATCAATAAGTGTTGGATGTAGGGGTAAAACACATTGCAGTTTTAAGGAGAGAATTTGTGTTCAAGTCCTGGAAATAATGTTATTGAGAAAGACAACTATGAATCCTGAAAGGATTAGTCTTCATAGACCATGAAGCAGATATGGAAGATACCTTGGTTTTTCAAAAAAAAGCCTTCAATGTAATAATATTTGTAAGAAATACATACATACGTACGTACATACAAACATTGTTTGATTTTTTTAATGATTGATAGAGGTAAAGTGTAACACCTGACGCTATGTAAGTTTCTTTAGGAATAAAAAAAAATGTCATTATAATTGTTATACTTATATCTCGTGAGCAAACTTTGCATCCTCGGGACTTCATAGGTTAGCACCTTTGACTAAGAAGAATCACCTTGTGAACTAAAGACTCTTGCGAGCCCAAGACCTCATGACTCTATACCATTGGGACTACATGCCTAAAATGGACGAGGTACATCATTTATGCCACTCACAATCTCACACGTCACATATATATATTCCCTTGACAAGATAGTCTATATCTACGACGACAAGGTATCAATAGGTTAGCTAAAATGTAAGAAGTTTAAAACCAATACATAGGTGACACATGACACCTTAAGAATGATTAGAGACAACCCCTTAAACGTTTATAGTCATCAAGATAGAAGGCCAATAAACTCTCTCTCCTTTGATATTCTCAACTCTCTTATCCCCCTCTTTTTTTTATCTCAATCCTCTATGAGTACTCACATTTCAATATCTTAATTTTTCTTTATCTCTTTGCTTTCCGGGTGAACTATCACAAAGCATCACTACTTCGTCTTTGTATCAACAATAATCATATATTTATAATTAATTAATTAATTAATTAAATTATTCACTAAAATACAATTTTTCCATTTGAGGGCCCTCTAAGTTTGCTCCTTACTGTCATATATCCATTTTTTAAATTCACTTTTTTTGTGAAGTTACGACTAGCTATATCAACAGTTACAATAAGAATTATTAATGAAGTTCTGACAATATTGGCAAAAGCTAAAGCCTTGAAACCTTAAGCGCTCAGGTTTTAATCCTACTATGCACAAAGGCTTATACTTATGAATTTTGAATGTCTACTCGAAAAAAGCCTCAAAAAATGCTTAATATGAATCTAAACTTGAAATAACTTAAACACAAAATGATTTGAACCCCAATGATGTGGAAGTCGTGGATCAAATCGAGCCCCCAAACACTCAACTCAAAGTAAACTCGAAAGAATTGGATCTTGAATGAGGAATCTTGGTGTGCAAGTAAGCCTTAATGAATATGAGAATTCAAAACTTAGTTAGTACGATGATTTTAAATGAGTCTAATCTTGATATTACATATTGTAAACAAGCTTGTCTAAAATTTAGACAATTTTGAAAGTTGAAGTGTAAGCCCGACTCATGTTTTAAATAAATTTAATATTTTACCCAAGACCATATTTTAAGCATCGTACTTTTGTCTAAATCCTCTCATTTTTCAAGTAGGCCTTCAAGCTTGGATTTGGTCCATTTAAAAATCATCATATTTTATAATACAATACAATTTCAACATTAAAAAATATGTTAACTTGTCTAAAATTAAAATTTTAATAAAAGAAAAACCATCTAAAATATTAAATATTAATTTAAAAATAATATGAGCAAGCCTAAAACGACTATAAGTTAGTCATTTAAATATAGACTGTTTTGGATAAAATTTTAGGCTCATATATCAGGTCAAACTAAGTTTAAGCAAACATAGGCTCGACATAAACCCAGCCTAACCCGACCCAAGGATATTTTCTTTTTAAACTCTTAACTTATGCTTAATTGAACTCTTGAATTTATATTTCTTTTTAAATATATATTTATTTAGTTTGGGTACCCGATATCTTGTAGTTACATGGTCCTAACTAAATTTGAAGTTGAATCAGATCAAACTCTTAAATAGGGAGCAATATTCTCTCAACATTGTTTTCACCATCCACAAAACTCAATTCAGAGGCCTTAGTTAATGAATATCAAATTCATTACCACTCGATCCATATAGCTTTCAAGCTTTTGTTTCTAAAAGAGTTAATTGCACCAAACATCCCCAAACTGGTGTTCAAACAGTAAAGACAATCTAATTACATCTTTAAACTATCAATGTTATATCAACAATATCTTTTTGTTACTATAATCATTAATTTAACCATTAAATGAGACATTATATCTTATGTGATATAATTTAAAATGAAAATTTTAAAGAAAAATGTATGTTGTAAAAATCTTGATTTTGAGGTTTTCAAAACTTTTATAGAAATTATTGTTCACTCTCTCTTTTTCTTCGGTTTTACTTTATTTTTAATTTTTAATTTTAAAAGTTATGCAACCACATTTTACTTTTCTTTAAAATTTTCATTTTAAGTTATATCGTATAAGATTTTACGTGCTATTTAATAGTTAAATTAACAATTTCAATAATTGAAGAACCTAATTATTTATAGTCTGAATATATAAATAGAACAATTTAAAATTTAGACAGCAATTTAAAATTTAGGAATTTCAGTGCAATTAACTCTTTAATATATATATATATAATTTCAATAATTCCAAATAGTAATGAAGATTTGTTGAGCACATGCTTAACAACAAAAGTAGGACCATCAGTTACTCTCCCCCTTTTAGTTTGTTTCTCTTCTTGAAGCTATTTTTTTTCTTTAATTATATATACTAAAATTTGTCACACTTATATAGGAGAAAAAAATAATTTAGTTTTTTTCAACTATTTTTGATAATTTAATTCGATATTAATTTTGGGTTTTTGAGTTATTTTACTTATTTTGATAAAAATTTATTTTATTTATAGTTTTTAAACATTATTTGATAAAATTTCGAAGTTTGTATTCCATAAATGAAAATAAGTTTTATATATTTTGTTAAAAAATAATTTTTATATAAATTTTTACGTTTTTCATTATTTAAAATATAAAATATTTATTTTTATTCAATGAAAAATAAAATTATTTCTATTTAAATAAAAATAAAATTCAATGACCGGTAGTTGGAATTTCAAAACGGAACAACATGGGATACCATTAAAGCCCTAACAGTAATACAACTAACACGACTCAAACTCATGTCACATTTGAAGATGTGAACACCCTAACTGTCATGCCAATACACGAAGTTGTTGAACTTACATTTTAAATCTAGAAAAGGAAAACAAATTTTTTGAGATAAAAATAAAATCACTAAATTTCAAAAAAGTAGAGAGAATTAACCAATTTAATTTATAGTCGCATGGCACCTAATATATTATCACGTGGATGTGTATATTAGAATCTAACTAATTTAAGGTTTATTATAATTTTAGTCTCTCTATTATATTAAAGTTTAGGATTTGACTTTTTTTCTTTAATTTACTATAATTTGGTCCCTTTTATGTTATTAATAGCTCTAAAGTGATGACATGAAAATTTATTTTTGTTGTTAAAATCAGGTGAAAATTTAGTTAATCAAGTTTAACATGTTTAATGTTGTCCTTTTAAAAAATACACGTAATCACTTTATCACTACAACTAACGATATTAACAATTTGAATATACTAATAACATTATAAAAAAATTGATAGATTAAATTATACCAAATTAAGGTAGAGAGATTAAATCTCAAAGTTCGGCATATTAAAAGGACTAAAACCATATTTAGACCTAAAGTTAAGTTCCATTTTAACGGAATCAACTAATCGAATTATCAATTTGGAATTTATTAATAATATTATAAAAGTAAATTACTGAATTGTATTGAATTAAAGCAAAATAATTAACCAATGGAACCTTGAATATAATATTATTGGAAAGAACAATCACAAAATATTAAAATATTAATAAATTTTAACATAGTAGAGGAACTAAAACCGTAATTATCAAGTTTCTAAAGAGATTAGTAAGGTTAGATTATGCTATTAGTCCTTTTACTTTACGAAAGTTGTGGATTTAGTTAATGTATTTTAATTTGATTAGTTCTAGTCCTTGTACTTCTCGAATTTTAAAATTTTTGTCATCACCAAATGATAACGGTTAAATTCATTAAGTTTTGCTATTTTCAAATTTTGATACAACAAACATATTATCATATGTGTTATATCATATTTACTTGTTAATTAACAATGTCATTTACGTCAATAATGAAATTTTAAAATTTGAAAAGTATCAGGTCTTAGAATGATATAATTGGAGAATATAGACTAAATTTACAACTATACACATAGTACAAGACTACTGATTGAATTTAAAGAAACGAATTTAACTGCTGCTATTTGGATCGTAATTAAAATTTCAAACCTTGAAAAGTACCCAACTATGATTCTTTTTTTTTTTTGATCACTCAACTATGAAAAGTTACAAAATGGTTACCCAACTATTAAATTTTGTCTTTCTTGTTCACCCAACTAGCTAACGTAATAATAGAAACATAAAAAAATCTAAGATAGTTTGGTGACTAAAAAAAGACAAAATTGAATAATTAAGTGATCATTTTGTAACTTTTCATAGTTAAATAACTAAAAATAAAAGAAAACATAATTGAGTGACTATTAATATAATTTACCAAAATTAAAATTAACCAATTTGAAAAGTACAAAAACTAGGTTCAAAGTAGCACAATTTAACTAATTAGCTTCCTCCTTTTTTTCACCATAATTTTCATTCCTCGCAACTTTGGTAACAAAAACTAATAGAAAAATTTAACTAATTAATTTCATTTTCATTTACAATAATTTTCATTTTACAAATTCTTAATTGTAACTTCGTACACTTTTCAATCATTAGAACCTAAATAACCTTTTCATAATTAGTTGAAATATATAATTTATCAAAATTATGAACGGCATAATGGTTGCTCAGCTCATCCTTTAACTATAAAGTGGACGATGGATTCTATACTAATAAGTCGACACCTTAATATCGGATAAAAAGAAGTACCATCAGTTACAGAACTTGAAAAGGACCTTTAATGGTAATTTTTGAGCTGGAACTAACGGTTGTCTTCCATTACAGCTGAGCAAATGAGCTTTTATAGTATAGGTAAACACACAATATTCACGTTTGATTCATTAAATTCCAATCCCATTTTCTCAAATTTCCCAAATATTTTTCATATATTATATAATTCACAAGTAGCACCCCATTTTTTTATTTACATTTTCCAGCTCATAACATCAAGAGCCTAAAAGAACTAGCAGAAGGGGTCCTTCATTTTTATGTCTGGGTGATCACCAAGTGATTGTTTTATTGTCTAAGTCACTGTTCGTATAGAGAAGAGGAAGATGAGTTTTAGGGATGATGCTGAAGAAGGAAGAGGGGATCTAAGGAAGCCATTTCTACATACTGGAAGCTGGTATCGTATGGGTTCTAGGATGGGGTCTAGTATGTTAGGATCCTCTCAAGCTCTTCGTGATAACTCCATCTCTGTTGTAGCTTGCGTTTTGATTGTTGCTTTGGGTCCTATCCAATTTGGTTTCACTGTGAGTTTTACTCTCTTTTTCTTTTTTCTTATTTAGCTTTGTGTTTGGTACCATTTGAATGAAGTTCTAAATTGGGTTTCATTTGTTTCTTTAGTCTGGTTACTCTTCTCCTACACAATCCGCAATCATCGAGGATCTTGGACTAACAGTCTCAGAGGTAATATTTTTCCTTTTTTGTCCTCCCCCCTCCCCCCCCGCGCCCCCACTTTTTTATTTAAATCTTCCTAATAAGTTCTATTTGTGGGATAGTTTTCTCTATTTGGTTCTTTATCAAATGTGGGTGCCATGGTTGGAGCAATAGCCAGTGGTCAGATAGCCGAATATATTGGACGAAAAGGGGTAATCAAATCACTGGTTTTCCTTCAAAGCTATGCTGCTCGGACTCTTCATTTTGTTGAAGTATCCGTGTTAGATGCGTTCCCGTGTCTAAGTAATATAACTTAAAAGCGGGTAAAAATACCATGGAAGCAAATGTGTCTGATTGCATTTTGCTCTCTCTACTAAAAAATGGTTAAATTAGTCTTTATATATTAAATCAAAAAGCAATTTGGTCAATTCTGTTAAAATTTTCATTCATTTCTACAGTTAAAAACTGGCATGACTAATAGAATAACCGAATAATGACATGTGGCGTGCCATTGTACTTTATTTTGACATACAGGACCAGTTTTTAGTAGTAGAAATTGATGAAATTTTTAACAAAAGGGCTAATTTACTCTTTAATCTAATGTCTAGGGATTAATTTGCCAATTTTTTAGGGAGCAAAATGCTATCCAACTCATAGTATAATGGCCTCCATGGTACTTTTACCCTTCAATGCGTTGTTTTCTGTTTTAGATTTGGATTGCTAAGTATAGTTTTTTATGTTCATTGCAGTCTTTAATGATTGCTGCAATTCCTAATATAATTGGATGGCTTGCTATATCTTTTGCAAGAGTGAGTTTTGATGATAATGTTAATATCACCCAAGCTTGATGTAACAACATTGGTATAAAATAACTTGATTGCATTTTGCAGGATTCATCTTTTCTTTACATGGGAAGGTTGTTGGAAGGTTTCGGTGTTGGAATAATCTCTTACACGGTAACGTGGAAAAATGTTTGGTTATTAAGATGGAATTTTTGTTCAAAAGGGTTTAAAGTGTATGAATTGTGTTTATTATGTATAGGTGCCTGTATATATAGCTGAGATAGCACCTCAGAATTTGAGGGGCAGCTTGGGTTCAGTGAATCAGGTTGGCCTTGGCTCTGTTTATCATTAGCATTGTTAATGAATACTTTGTAGAAGGCTTTGATCACCTATTAGGTTACTCAAAACATGCAATGTTGTAATGCTTAGCTATCTGTCACTCTCGGAATAATGCTGGCCTATCTACTCGGACTTTTTGTTGAGTGGAGGATACTTGCAGTTTTAGGTAATCATTTTTTTAAAGTCATAATTGAATTTGATCATTTTTCATTTTCTATCTAAATGAATTTCAAATTCAGAAAATGGTCTCATATTGCTTCATTTTAATATAACTTGGTTATCCACTTCTTTTGTTGCAATGATCAACTTTCTCCTCCATGTCACCGAGTGATGTATAAAGAATTTACCAGTAAAATCTATGAGATAGATTCATATTTGGACACTAATGTTGTCCTTTGGCAGGAATACTTCCTTGTACAATTTTGATACCTGGTCTATTTTTCATTCCGGAATCTCCTCGATGGCTGGTAAGCTCAAGAATGAGGTCATAACTCGAGCATTCTTGCACAGATAGTTATATGATCACCTGATTTACATTTCCTTTCCTAATTCTAGGCAAAAATGGGTATGACAGAAGATTTTGAAACTTCTTTGCAAGTTCTCAGGGGTTTTGATGCTGATATTTCTATTGAAGTGAATGAAATCAAGGTAATAATAAGCAATTTAACGGTAAAAGTATCATGGAAACCGTTGTACTAGGAGTCAAATTGCATTTTGCCCCCTCTACTAAAAAAATGAGCAAATTAGTCCTTGTATGTTAGATCAAAGAGTAAATTGGTCCTTCTATAAAAAATTTCATCCATTTCTATCGTTATAAACTAGTCTTTGTATGCCAACACGAACTACATGTGGCAAATCACGTGTAACTGATTTGTTATCTAGCTACACCAGATAGAAATGGATGAATTTTTTTAAAAAAATGACCAATTTTGCTCTTTAATCTAACATACAAGGACTAATTTGCTCATTTTTTGAGTAAAGAGGGTAAATGCAATTTGACTTCTACTACAAGGGCTTCCATGGTACTTTTACTGCATTTTAACAGCTTTTCTTCAATTGGGAACCTTCCAACATGGTCTGCCACTTGCATGTTTGCAAGTTCTTTGTTCAAAACTTAAGTTGCTTATTAACTTGACAGAGATCTGTTGCATCAACCACTAGAAGAACTACGATTCGGTTTGCAGATCTCAAAGAAAGGAGATATTGGTTTCCACTGATGGTAAATTTTACTTGCAAATTATAAGCTTTATTCTTTTAACTTTCCATTCATCTCAATTGTCCTAGTTCTTGATAGCCTGATAAAGAGGAATCTAATTGGTTTCATTTGGATCTTTCAGGTTGGAATTGGATTACTTATGCTGCAACAGCTTTGTGGCATTAATGGTGTTCTATTCTATTCCAGTACAATTTTTGAAGCTGCTGGTAAGCTCATATCCAAAGTTTGCTGATGCTTATGTTATGTTAAGCCATATTTATTAGTTTAATGTTCGAGTTCAAATTTCAAAGGCTTAACGAGTCGATTTAACTGTGACTTGAGCAGGAGTTAAATCAAGCAATGCAGCCACCTTTGGAGTTGGTGCCATTCAGGTATAGCTCAAATAAATGCCACAGATTTTTTCTTCTCATTGGTTCACAACGAAAATTTACCAGAATTTATGGACACTTAGGTCATTGCTACTGCCGTAACTACATGGTTGGTGGACAAAGCTGGCCGCCGGCTTCTGCTTATAGTAAGATCACTCTACTCCACTGACCATTCCGACACACCCCTGACCTATTTTTGTTAGGACCGAAAACGTGCCTAAAGCGGAGTTAGGACCCAACACCAAAAAAGATATCATTGTTTGCAAATTTACTTTCAGGTCTCCTCTTTTGGAATGACTCTCAGCCTCCTAGTTGTAGCAGCATCATTCTTTCTAAAGGTAAACCAATGATATATATATACATATGATTCAATTGGGTAAAAGTACCATGAAGGCCCCTAATTTTGCCCTCTCTACTCAAAAAATGAGCAAATTAGTCCCGGTAAGTTAGATCAAAGAGCAAATTGATCCTTCTGTTAAAATTTTCATCCATTTCTACTATAAAAATTGGTCCCTGTACATAACCATGAGGTTCATGTGGCACACAATGTGTCACTATCTAGTTATTTTTAACAAAAATGATCTATTTGCTTTTTGATTTAGCGTACAAGAACTAATTTACTCATTTTTTGAGTAAAGGGGGCAAAATGCAATCTGACTCCTAAAGCAGGGGCTTCCATGATACTTTTACCAATTCAATTATATTAAAGTTTATACTTCCTTTTTTTTTTCCGTTCTTTTACCTAAATAATAAACATTTTTTGAATTTTGGCAATTGATCCAGGATGTTGTATCTAGTGACTCTAGTGTTTATAGCATTATGGGAATCTTGTCAGTAGTTGGAGTTGTGGTATGTTTACTTTTCTTGTTTCTGATACTATGTTTATTGCTAGAATGGTAATTGTTTTAACTTGGTTCTTTCTTTCAGGCCATGGTTGTTACCTTCTCTCTTGGAATGGGTGCCATTCCTTGGATTATAATGTCAGAGGTATCAATATTGTACATTATTAGACAACGTCTTTGATGGCCGTTAAGTTTTAAACATCATCTAGACATGGCTTATACATAGTGGGATTTAAACCCAGAATAAACTACGCAGAACACTCACATGACGAGACTTGAATCTAAGCCGTCAAGTTCCTAGAACCTCTACCTTAACAACATGGTCAAGGTATTATTGGAAAGAGCTTTAAACATCATTTAGACATGGCCCACACATAGTGGGACTTAAACCTAGAATAAACTGTAAGAGAACTCTTACATGACAAGTGCACATAACAAGACTCGAACCTAAACCATCAAATTCCTAAAACCTTAACCTTGCCAAAATAGTCAAGGCATTATTTTTGGTGCAATGCCTAAAATCATCCATAATCCCTCCTTAACTGTTAAATAGGAGAATAAAACACCCTTGAATGCGTTCAGACCCGCGTCCTCCTACACTGACAACAATGCCGATGCCAATTATGTTAAGACTTAATCGGTATAGTCAAGGCATTATTACAAAGCTTTAAACATCATCTAGACATGGCCTACCCATAGTAGAATTTAAACCCAGAATAAACTACTAAAAAACCCTCAAATAGCAAGTGTACATGGCTGGAATCGAACTATCAAGTTTCCAAAACTTCAACCTTACCAACACAGTAAAGATGTTAGCTGATTTATTTGATTACTTGGATCCAATTTCAATCACTTGACTGCTTATAATTGCTCTTTTGTTGAAATTTGCTGAATATAGTAAAAAAATCATTTTCAATCATTTATACTGCATTGCAGATTCTTCCAATAAACATCAAGGGTCTAGCTGGAAGCATAGCAACACTTTCCAACTGGTTCTTTGCTTGGGTGGTTACAATGACTGCCAACTTGCTTTTGGATTGGAGCAGTGGAGGTACATCTCTCTCTTCTCTCACTCACACCTGCACCCCCAACCTTTCAATTCTAACCCGAATCCAAAAACATAGTTCGTCTCAACCCAATTTGACTATAAAACCTATAACCCAATCTAACTCAAACCAATCTCAAAATGACCCAAACCTGAAATGATCAGAATCTCAAATAACCAAAACTCAAAATGATCGAAACCCGAATTGACTCCATTCAGATAAACTCAACTCAAAAGCAACCTGAGGCATTTTATTTGTTGTTTTGGCTTTTCCCAGCTAACTCAACCTACATTCATCTTCAACAGGAACCTTTACAATTTACATGATGGTGAGTGCTTTCACCATTGTATTTGTGACACTCTGGGTCCCTGAGACAAAGGGGAGAACACTTGAAGAAATCCAATGGTCTTTCAGATGAAAGCAGTCCTTCTCCTTGTTCCATATTTTTTTGCTTATAAGAAGCCCTGGTCCTGCAAATTTCCCGTTGTTTTACAATAGAGATGAAAAAAAAACAGTTCTGTTTGCAAATATATATTCCTATATGTATCGTCTGGTTACTTGAGTGATCAATTCATTTACATTCTTTTAGCACATTGCACCTTAGTAAAGTGTAAACTATAGTTCGATATGACGAATCTGTACACTATTGAAGCTTTGGGGTAAAAATGTTTTGGGAAATGAGTGATAAAGGTAGACTCTTTTTGTCTAAAGATGGATTTGGATTTAATTTTTGAATTTTGATTTAATATGGAAAAATAGGTCTCATTATTGTCGAAATCATTTTTTTGAAATCGGGAAATCGACTTTTGAAAACGAAAAGTTGGGAGTCGCCACCAATTGTTTTTAATAGGGTGCGATTGGATCACCTCGAAACACGGTCGTTTTTAATAAATAAATAAAATTTTCAAAACGACGATTTTAGTCTGCGAAAATAGAAAACCGGTTCGGGAGTCAGAACACCCTCGACACGCTCAAAATTGGTACTTAATCGATCAATAAGTGTCTTAAATGTCGAAAATTAAATATTTAGACAGAATTCAAAATGCAATCCTCTTTTATTGGCTTTTAAAACATTTAGATAAATCAAATGTGTATTAAAGACCATCTCACCTTGAGGTAAAACATTACATCCAGTACGTTAGGACACAACATTTTTTACTCTCAAATGTGATCTTGCCTTTAAAACATGCGTTTTAGCTTTAAGAAGATATTCGAATATTCAAAACAAACAAAGAAAGCGAAACCCAGTACGTTAGGGCACGATCCTTTGAATTCTTCAAATTCTGAACATTGCCTCGTTTCAAAATTTCAAATGAAATGTAATAAATAAATGAAATGTCTTTTTATAAAAAAAAACTTGATAACATAAGGAATAAAACACATGGCAATAACATCTCATGAATAATCTAAAATAATAAGGAAATGTAAAAGAACAACTTAGAATATATGCAATAACAGCACATCATATATTATAAAAATACCATCATTTATATCCAAGGGTCAATGCATAAGAAACCAATTTTAAAAGAAGTTTGAAATAAATCACCCAAATAAAATATAACAAGATTTTTAAAATAAAATAAATAATAGGAAAAAGAAAATTTGGAAATATAACTACATAAACTATAAGAAAATTTTAAAAGGATAATAAATATAAGAATTTTAAAAAAAAATAAATAAATAGGGGGAAAAATAATATTTCAAATAGTAATGTACAAATGAATTTTTAAAATAAATATTATAAAGTAAATAATTTGAATGAAAGCTTGAATTGTATCAAAATAAAAAATAAGAAAAAAAATATATATGTAGCATAAATGAAATTCCAAAAAAAAATAATATGCATAAAAGATTAAAAGTAAATAATATACAAAGTAATATATACACAGGAAAAGCTTAATATAAATAATACATATAGTAGTAATAATAATATATAAAGGTATTTAATATAAACAAGTATGCATATGAAAAAAAAATAATTACAAAAGTATGAAATCAAAATAATATGTTGAAACGTGATTATTCTAAAAAAATAACTGAAATTTAATTGAAAGGAAAAAACAAAATCCAAAGGACAATTTATAAGTAAAACAAATTATTAAAACAGAATTTTGGGCTAAAATTAAATGTCTATAAATGTTTGAGGTCTAAAATTGAAAATGCCCCAAATCTTAAAATACTGCACTAAAAGGGGAGGGCCAAATTGAAATAGCGCGCAGGTTACAGGGATAAATTTAAATAATTTAAGAAACTTAACATGGCCCGATTGAAGACTAGCACAAAGTAGGGGCTTGATTGCGTAAATTACCCATTTAAAGGTACAATGCACGTGGATCCAGGCCAAAAGGCGCACTAATTCCTTTCCCCAATGCTGTTTTGTTTCCTTCCCCACTGAAACTTATTTGTTTCCTTTTATTTTAACCTTAAAAAAAACTTTTAAAACACCCAAAAATTTAAAGCAAAAAAAAAACTTTTAGAACACCCAAAAATTTAAAGCATCACCCTCTTTATTCATTTTTAAAAACAGAGTGAAAGCTCTCTCCACGAACGCCAAATTCGGCAAGAAAGAAGGTCACTGTTATAGCCATGGACGAAATCCCCTGCCCGAATCTTCACATTTCCCAGGCATTCGGGTTCTAAATCACTAAGACCCAGGTAAAACCTTCTCTTTAATTCTTGTTTCAAATATATTTGCATAAAACCGAGTAAATAAATAAGAAAGAAAAAAGAAACGTAAATATAAAGCAAAAAAAAACCCAAAGAAGAAGTAAAGTAACCTTTAGAACTTTGAGTTTGATTTTTTTATTGATTCCTCTTTTGTTTGTATTCTCTATTTTCTCAAAAAAAAATCCCCTTTTACATTGTTTTTGAAGGCTTTTATAACCTTTTTTTTACAACTGATTTTTGTATTTGTAGGTTTGATTAAGCACGTCTCTGATATAGGCTAGTAGTGGAGCGTACGGCTCGGTGGAGGCGAGCGACGTGCGGGGGAGGTGCGCTGGGCGTGGGCACGAGCAGCAGCTTGCCTGAGGGTTTTCCTTTTGCTGGAAAAAGAAATTAAGTTATTGGGCTAAAAACTTGGGTTAGGGTTTAGTCTATTTTTTGTATTTTGGGCTTAAAACTGGACTGTTTGGTTCTTTGGTTTGGGGTTGTATTTTGGGTTTTAACAGGTTTTGGGCCGGGCAAAAAATTAGGTCCAACAATTATCATTGAAAGATTTGAATAATGTTTGGGTTGAAATGTTAAAAGATAAAAATTTAATGAGTAAATTACAGTAATGTTACTAAATTATTAGTAAGTTTACGTTTTGATCATTAAACTTCAAAACTTAACAAAATGATAAGTATTTTTTGAAAGGAAAAAAAAGAAAGGGGGTTAAACTGTAAATTTGTCACCATAGGTGAATATTGAAATTTGTTGCTATATTTTATTTTAATTTATTTTTGCCCTTAAGCTTTGAGAATATGGGTAAATTTTCTATTCAACTATTATGTGATTGCATTTTGCCATTAACCTTTGAATTTTATAGAATTTTACCACTAAATTTGATTTGTTTAATTAAATTTTACCTCTCAATATTGATTTTGATTATTAACAAAATTTATGAGGAAAAATATTATTTAAAATATTTTATTTTGATTTTTAATAATAAATTAATTTATAAGATATTAATAAATTACCTTAGAATTTTGATTTTTAAATAACATATTTAAATTATTTTTTAATTTTATTTTGTCTTCAAATTTTAAATTGAAATTAAATAGCAAAATTTCAAGAAAAACCACACATTAGTACCAAAATTCAATTGAATAAAAATAAAATTGTAAAATTCAATATAAAGTGTAGTGATAAATTTATCTTTAGTTCAAAAGTATAATAATAAATATCAATTAATGCAAAATATAATGACAAATTTCAATTTTCACCTAAAACATAGTGACAAATATTCACACTAACTCAAAAAAAAAATCATATTCAAATATTAAATTATCTAAAAAACAGACCCTCCCCGAACTCCCCAAAATTCGGCACGAGTAGTCACCCCTATATTCAGCATAAAACCTTCCCTCCAGTCTCCATTTCATTTCGCAAGAGACCCCCCTGAAGCCATTCGAGAGCTACACCGAATTGCTCCATCAGTATTTAATAACAGTACCAGCAGGAGGTTTGTTCCACTGAACCCAACGTGGCCCTCAGACAAATTTTGTTGCAACAAGGTTCGTCGCTCTGATAGTATCTCGTTGCAAGTTTACGAAGATTGCTTAGATTTGATTAATGAAGATTAGACTGTGAAAATTCATCACACTTTACGGTGAAGAAAACGAATGCGATGACTATTAAACCAACTTGGCACATGATGTGCTTGTGGGGATGACATGCCTTAAGGAACCACCTCTGAATCTTCAACTCCACTTCGAGCAGATGCTTGTGGGAAAGGGTGAGTTATAATATATAAATTTGTACATAGTTATTGTATCAAAATTACAAAAATAAAAAAAGATGGTGTTACTCATTTCTTATCCATATTATGTTTCAAGAGTTTAATTGAATTAGTGCTACAAATCAATCGAATTTTTATCTTTTTTATATTTTTACTTAAAATTTTAAAAAAAATACATGCAGATGATGGGATTTAAACCCAAAACATTATAATTTTTAGAGATAAATTTCAAATTTATAATCAACTTTGGTCCAATGTATAATTAGATACATGGATTTTAATTTGGTGTAATCATGCACATGAAACTTGAATTGTGGCTCATATGTATATATAAAACTTTGATTTTGATTCAATCGTACACATCTAAATAAATGAATACATACATTTATTTTCATACGAGATTAATATAATTGTTTGTGTATATATATCAATGTAAAATGGTGCTAATTTGATAATATCGTTAGTCACTTGTGAAAATGTAATCAAATTAAAATTTTATACATAAAATCGCACAAAATCAAGATTAATGTATGATATTGCATATTACATCAAAGTTCATATGTAGTTTTGATATCTATTATATCTCAGCTTCATCATATCAACCAAAGTCATATTTAATTTTTATGTCAATTTTTTTATAAATTTATTACATAATTTTTTTATCACTCACGTCATGAATATATCATAATCTAATTATATATAAGAATATATATTAAGAGACAAAATCTATGGCAATTAATTAACGCATACATAATCATATAAAATTCTCAAATAAATATATACCCATTAATCTTTTTAAGCATTCTATGGTCGAGTTAATTTGAGATACCAAACTCAACAAGGAAATATATTATAGTATATCTACTTCTACGTCGATATAAAAATAAAATATTTTTACGCACTTTTGTAATTTTTTATACAATTATAATTTAACAATCCGATTGTTGATTTATCAATATAATTGTATTTTTCATGCACATAAATTTTTGAATTAATCTGATATCTCTATTTTATTGGTCTAGAATATTATTTATATTAATTCTACATGAATGCAATTGAAATATAACGATCAGATTGTTAAAATATTATTCGTATAAAAAATTATAGAAACGTGTAAAATTATTTTAATTTTATACTAGTACAAGTAAATCCCATATATATATATAGTCATAAAGATAAAATACAACAACATACAAGGAACTTTCCGTCATATATCAATGCTATGAAATCTATACTCTTAGCATAGTATATATGCTAACGAGGCATTGACATTATTGATTAAGACAGAGGCTCTGAATTTTTCGTTATCTAACTTCGAGTTTCACCATTCGTAATTACGATATGTGAGTCTTCAATCTCAACACATGTATATTCTTTTATTTACGATTCTTCATCTATTATACTTTACATTGATTTAATCTTAAATTATAATTAATCGGATATACATTATACTTTTGAATATATTGTCCTTATAATAGTGAAAAACCCGAAGCACGTATATGGAAAAGAAGTACATGAAGGTACAACTTCAGTGAAGCCTTAGATTCCTCATCCTGCAAGAGAAACATATATACATAAATATATATGTATATCATTCTCTCAGCTTGTAAATGAGATATATGGATTCCTAAAAAGCATTATTTTATGTTAGGGTTACAATGGAGTAGAACGTGGACGGAATTATCATATTTGTATATGGATGTTGATAAATAGTAATGATATTAGTATCGGATCAAATCAGTCAGTTGAATAAAAATTTAATAGTGTTGCGGAAAGGATCGATTCGAGAACTCCGATATGACTACAAGTAAATTGACCGGAACGAAAAATAAAGTGAACACAAGGATTTACGTGGTTCGGCTTTAATGCCTACGTCCACGGGCAGAGGCGAAAAGAAATTTCACTATAACAAGATGAAGATTACAAGTGTTTTACACTCAAGACACAACCCGAGAACCTCACAACTCTCAACCCCTATAGAAAACCCGAAAGCTAAAATCCTAGCTTTCAAAGAACAAGCTTTGCTCTCTCTTGGTTTGGGATGATGAATATGGCTAATGAACCTCTCTATTTATAAGAGAGTTCAAGGACATAATTGTCCAAAACTTTGGCAAAGATTTGTGGTTGAAAATGGACACCAACAACCATCCACTAATCCACTACCACCAACAACCCACTACCAACAACAACAATCCACTACCAATTTTAAGCCATTTCTTAACAAATCTCCACCTTGGCTTGAAATTTACCAAGCTGAACATCATAGTGAATTCCTCGAACTGGATCACCTCTTCCAAACGCCTCTCTGGCGCTAATCAATCCCGAATACCTATCAAGTCCAAGCAATGCTTGAACTTATATGCAGGGATCACCTTAGTTAACATATCTGCAGGATTCTTCTCGGTAGCAACCTTGCTGATAACAATGTCACCTTGCGTAACATGTTCCCGAACAAAATGATATCTGACATCAATGTGTTTGGTCCGTTCATGAAACATCTGATTTTTAGTCAGATGTATGGCACTCTGGCTATCGCAAAATACAACAGTGAAATCCTGTTGTAAACCCAAACTGCTTACTAGACCTTTCATCCACAATGCTTCTTTCACTGCTTCTGCTAACGCCATATATTCCGCCTCAGTCGTAGATAAGGCTACGGTAGACTGTAACACAGCTTTCCAACAAATGGCTCCTCCAGAATAAGTGAAAACATAACCCGTCAGAGATCTTCTTTTGTCCAGATCTCCAGCATAATCAGAGTCCACATAGCCCGTGACACTGCTAGTGCAGTCACTCTGATCATATACCAAGCATAAATCTGCAGAACCTCTCAAGTACCTGAGAATCCATTTCACGGCCTGCCAGTGTTCCTTGCCAGGACAACTCATGTATCTGCTGACCACACTAACTGCATGTGAAATGTCTGGACGAGTGCAAACCATTGCATACATCACGCTTCCAACTGCACTCGAGTATGGAATGTGAGACATTTGCTGCTTTTCTTCATCAGATTGTGGTGACAACTCTGCAGAGAGTTTGAAATGTGGTGCCAACGGAGTACTCACAGTTTTCGCTTTATCCATGCCGAAGCGTTGAAGAACCTTTTCAATGTAGTTCTTCTGCGACACACGAAGCTTGCCCGCCTTGCGATCTCTGTGAATATCCATGCCCAAAATTTTCTTGGCAGCACCCAGATCCTTCATCTCGAACTCACCACTCAACTGCGACTTTAACTTGTTGATTTCCGACATGTTTTTGGAAGCAATTAACATGTCATCAACATACAGCAACAAATAAATGTGCGAACCATCTGAGAGCTTCCGATGATAGACACAAGCATCATAGTCACATCTTGTGTAACCATGCTGAATCATGAAGCTATCAAACCGCTTGTACCACTGCCTTGGGGATTGTTTCAATCCATATAAAGACTTCTTTAATAGACAGACATGGTCTTCTTTACCAGGAACTGTAAAACCCTCTGGTTGACGCATGTAGATTGTTTCCTCGAGCTCACCATGCAAGAACGCCGTTTTTACGTCAAGCTGCTCAAGTTCTAGATCAGACTTGGCCACCATGGCAAGTAATACACGAATGGAAGAATGCTTTACGACTGGGGAGAAAACTTCATTGTAGTCAATCCCCTCTTTCTGAGTGAAGCCTTTAGCAACCAATCGTGCCTTGAATCTAGTTGCTTCAACCCCTAGGATGCCTTCCTTTTTCTTGAAGACCCATTTGCAACCAACTATCTTCTGGTTACTTGGCGGCTTAACCAACTCCCAAGTATGGTTCTTGTGAAGAGATTCTATCTCCTCACTCATAGCAATTGCCCACTGTGCCGACTCATCACACGTGACAGCCTCATTATAACTGGAAGGTTCTATACCAATGGACTCCGCCACACTGAGCGCGAAAGACACCAGATTAGCGTAACGCGGATTTGGTTTGATTTGTCTCTTCGTTCTTCCAGTGGCAATGCTATATGGTTTTTCTTGAGGTGACTCATCTTCATCGGAATCTTGCACCTCAACTTGATCATCCTGGACTGAAGTACCTTCCGTAGGAATTGGAGCGTCCACCTGACACTCCACCTGCTTCTCAACACCGTGATCTCCCATTCTATCTGACTCCTCCTTTTCCCGGGAATTTGTGGTGGATCGAAGCATGGATGACTCATCAAAAGTCACATCTCTGCTGATGATGAACTTGGACGAAACCGGATCAGGACACCACAACCTGTATCCTTTCACCCCTTGGCCGTATCCAAGAAATATGCATTTCTTCGCCCTCGGTTTGAGTTTTCCCTCATTTACATGAGCATACGCAGGGCAGCCAAACACTCTTAAACCAGAGTAATCAGCAGGAGAACCAGACCATACTTCCTCAGGAGTCTTCAGCTCAATAGCTGTTGACGGAGATCTGTTAACCAAATAACAAGCAGTATTAACAGCTTCAGCCCAAAATTCTTCACCGAGCCCAGCATTTGATCGCATGCAACGAGCTCGCTCCAAGAGAGTTCTATTCATGCGTTCTGCAACTCCATTTTGTTGTGGTGTTCGACGAACAGTGCGGTGTCTCACTATTCCTTCATTTTTGCAGAACTCATTGAATTCACCTGAGCAAAACTCCAAGCCATTATCCGTCCGGAATCGCTTGATCTTCTTTCCTGTTTGATTTTCGATCAAAGCTTTAAATTGCTTGAAGTTGATGAGAACCTCATACTTGCTCTTCAGAAAATACACCCAAACCTTTCTCGAGTAATCATCGATAAAGGTAAGCAGATATCTGTAACCACCTTTAGAAATTGTCGGAGAAGGCCCCCAAAGGTCAGAATGGAAGTAATCCACTGTGCCTTTTGTCTTGTGAATCCCAGTGCTGAACTTTACCCGAGTCTGCTTACCGAAGACGCAGTGCTCACAGAAATTCAACTTTCCTGTACACTGCCCAGACAATAATCCTCGTTTGCTTAGCACCGATAAGCCTCTCTCGCTCATATGCCCGAGCCGCATATGCCATAACTTCGTGGTGTCAGAATCTAGATCATCTGATGATGACACTCCCGCAACACCTGTAACCGAGGAACCATCGAGGAAGTAAAGGCCCCGCTCCAAATTACCACGTATCACAGTCAAAGCACCCGAGAATACCTTGAGAACTCCACCTTCAGCAGAGTACCGAAAGCCTTTCTTGTCCAACGTACTCAAAGAGATCAAATTTTTCTTCATTTCTGGAATGTGCCGAACATCAGTTAGAGTTCTAACAATACCGTCAAACATCTTTATACGAACTGTGCCAATCCCCATGACTTGACATGCGTGGTCATTTCCCATTAGTACTGAACCAGAATGCTTCTCGTATGTTGAGAATGCATCTTTCGAAGTACTTATATGAAATGTAGCTCCCGTATCAAGAATCCATCTCCCACCAGCGTAAGAGTCGGATACTGCAAGAACGATCTCGGCATCACTTGAAGAATCTGCATCAGCTACATTCGCACGATCATTTTGTTGCTCCTGTGATTCTGATTTCTCCTTCCTTTTCGGACAATCTACCTTCATGTGCCCGTACTTCTTACAGTAGTAGCACTGTATTCTCTTCTTGGACTGCGATCTAGGATGGCTTTTACTTGAACTTCCACCCTTTGCCTTGGATCTTCCTCGAGCAACCAAGCCTTCGCCTTCATTGTTTTCGACCACCTTACCAGTGATTTTCTTCCTCAACTCACTGGAACTTAAGGCATTTTTCACCTCCTCTAGAGTCAGGTCATCACGACCGTACATCATTGTATCAACAAAATTCTCATACGAGGGAGGCAAAGAACACAAAACAATTATTGCTTGGTCCTCATCATCGATTTTGTTATCGATATTATTCAAATCCATGATAATGGAATTGAATTTATCCAGGTGCTGGGAAACAGGTGTACCTTCCTCCATCTTCAGGGCATAGAGTCTTTGCTTGAGGTAGAGCCGGTTCGTCAATGACTTCGTCATGTACTTGCTCTCTAACCGGAGCCACAAACCGGACGCGGTTTTCTCATCCGCTACTTCTCGTAGCACTTCATCTCCTAGACATAGCAGAATAGCACTATGTGCTCTTTCTAGCATGTCATCCTTTTGCTCTTCCGAAAGCGTGCTTGGTAATTTATCTTTACCAGACAATGCTTTTAGCAATCCTTGTTGAACCAGCACTGCCCGCATCTTGATGCGCCATAAACTGAAACTATTTTTCCCGGTAAATTTCTCGACATCATACTTAGTCGATGAAACACTTGTAGCCATAATTTGGAACCTTTGAATGAATGATAATATTTTCTTCCTGATGTGAAAGATCAGACAAAGCTGCAGTCACAGGGCAATTCAGAAAATATTATCACTCCTTCAACTACGCTCTGATACCAATTTGTTGCGGAAAGGATCGATTCGAGAACTCCAATATGACTACAAGTAAATTGACCGGAACGAAAAATAAAGTGAACACAAGGATTTACGTGGTTCGGCTTTAATGCCTACGTCCACGGGCAGAGGCGAAAAGAAATTTCACTATAACAAGATGAAGATTACAAGTGTTTTACACTCAAGACACAACCCGAGAACCTCACAACTCTCAACCCCTATAGAAAACCCGAAAGCTAAAATCCTAGCTTTCAAAGAACAAGCTTTGCTCTCTCTTGGTTTGGGATGATGAATATGGCTAATGAACCTCTCTATTTATAAGAGAGTTCAAGGACATAATTGTCCAAAACTTTGGCAAAGATTTGTGGTTGAAAATGGACACCAACAACCATCCACTAATCCACTACCACCAACAACCCACTACCAACAACAACAATCCACTACCAATTTTAAGCCATTTCTTAACAAATAGTTTATAATTAAATATAAGATAAATTATTGTGAATTAGTGAAAAACAAACAGTTCAAACGATTGAATCAATTAATATTTTTTTATAAATTATTTTTTTCGACAGTTTAACTGATTGAATTAAAAATTCATGATCTGATCGGATAGATAATTGATTAGGTTTTTACAACATTGATGCTTATATTTATAATTGGTACACTCTGATGTATGTTGGTTTCACCCAACTTCTTTCGCTAATGATTTTTTCAATTTAATATTAATAGATATTAATAATTATTTATGGATATGATTTCAGTATATATGATTTATTAAATTATGCATCATATGAATTATGACTATCTTAATATTTATATGCATACTTGAAAAATGTGTTATTATATTATAGTAGATCTGATCATGAGTCGAATTAGGTTCGGGTTAACCCGATTCAGAATTTTAAGTTTGAGCCTGACTCGACCTAAAAAAAATGGGCATAAAATTTTACTCAAATCCAACCCATATTAAAAATATTAAACCCGATTCTAACCATAATAATTTTTTTAGATTATTTTTTATATAAAAACAAATATGTAAATATAATACCTTAAGTACACTAAAAATATAAAAATAATTGTTTCTCAACAAATTGAAAGTATATATAAAAAAAAGTATCGATATGTGATTCGAGCTGCATTCGGGCCAAAAAAATTTACCCAAGGCCCAAACCATTTAGAAAATGGGCCTTATTTTTTATCCAATACTATTTTTTAAGCATATATTTTTGTTCAAACCCTCTTACTTTTCAAGCAAGCCTTCGGGCTTGGACAAGTGATCTAACCCATGATCAGGTCTACCACAGAGTTCGTAAAAATTAATATATATTTTTTTTATTTTTAAAATGATAATAATATATAAATGTCTTATATTTAAATTTTTATATTTTTTTATCGATTAAGTTGTTATTCAATTGACTAATAATATCGAATTCAGTCAAAATAATACTTGAAATAATATAAAAAGTAAAATAACAGTTTTAAAAATTGGGCAACAACACATAAAATAAAATAAAAAAGCATTTATCATAACTATTCCATTCCACTATTTCTATCTACTATTAAAAAAATCGTAAAATGGTTCGTATTTTACCAACCCTACCTTTGGACACCATCCATGCAATTATATCCTTTGCTACCTCCTCCTGGTTTCTTACCATAAGGGGGTAAAGGCACATTGCCAGACTCAATCTGCTTGATGTCTTCAACAAGATTGTAGTAATGCATCTTCACTTCCTCCACGGTTTTGCCTCCGACAGCATTGGCCAGGTTCTGCCACCGGTCCGGACTTTCCTTGTCGTAAATTACCAAAGCATTTTCGAACAACTTGTTTTGCTTTGGTGTCCAGCTCGAACTTGAACCCATTTTTGCAGAATCTCAAAAGTTTAAGAGAGAAAAAATAGAAAAGAGAATGAATTTTTTAGAGATGATTTTGTATGCACAAAATAGAATGTTGGTGGCACTTATATAGTGGAGAGAAAGGGAGAGAAAATGGTTTAATTCTAGCTTTAGCCCCTCAAAATATACTGAAATTTGAGATTTAATTTGATTTCATCTACTTTATATAGTATTAAGGGACAAATCTCAGAATTATACATCAACTTTGATAATATATAATTTGATATTTGAACTTTGATCTGGTACAATTATACACATAAACTTTAGTTGTGGTTCAAATGTATACATGAAACCTTAATTTTGATTCAATCATACACATTTAAAGAAATAAATATTTCATTTTACTTTTATATTAGATAAATATAATTATTTTTTATGCAATATATAAACATAAAATGTTGCTACATCAATAATTGTGTTAATAATTTGTGAGCATTGGATTCATGTATGAATTTGCACAAACCAAAACCCATGTATTGTTTTGAGATTTATCCCTAATGTTAAAATCATATCTAAGTTGATAACATTGTTAGTTGCAACCATTGAAGTGGCGATGTGATTTCTTTTATTGTTTTTTTATCTAGAATGGCAAAATAACAGTAAGAATATCATTGAGGCCTCTATATTAGGAGTATATATTGCATTTTTCCTCATCTACTAAAAAATGAGCAAATAGGTTCCTGTATGTTAAATCAAATAGCAAATTGATACTTTTTATTAAAAATTTCATCTATTTGTACTGTTAAAAGAACCTATTAAAATTTTCATCCTCTGTCTTGAGACGGCAAATTAACCCATCTCTTTTAATAGTTGTTAGATTCAAATATTTTATTGTATTTTATATTTATACAAATTTTAATAATTAATCATTTAAATAACATAAATTAGGGATGACAATAAAGCAAGCCATAATAGAATTTGCCTCATTTACTATTATCTTCTGTTTATATGGAAGTTGAAAACACTTACATTCTTCGCTGTACTTTCATAACATATAGCTCCACACAACAGTAACAGTAAATGTTAATTCTATTAAAATTTAGTCATATGCGATTCTTTTTTAATAGTATAAAGATTAAACTAATTCATTTAATGGTAAAATGACTAATTCGATCCAATCTTTATAATAAAGAGACATACTTAAAAATAATTTGAATATCAATCAATACAACAAATGACTCGCATTATTTAAATTTGTGTTCACTTCAAGTAAAAAAATAAGCAAGGGAAGAGAATGTGTGGTTAACATTAGCGTTACCAACTTTTGGGGGAATATCCAAAAAGAGGATTCATTTCAAGCACCTATCATGTTGGTGATTAGATTCTTTATCATATAGTACTCCACTGAAAGAATATATATTAGATTATCGTACACCCATAATATGAGAAAAAATATATTTATAAAATCAATAAGTATTGGGTATAATGGTAAATGTATATTGTACTCTTAATAGAGAATATTCAAATCTTGAAGATGACATTATTGGGAGGGGCAATCTTGAATATATGTTTATAAAAAAAATTATATATAAAAACAAATGAAGTATTAACTTAAAACGGAAAACTTGAAATTTTGGATTTATTTTGGGTTTAGATTGACTTTTATAGATATAAAATTATATTAAAAAAATAAAAGTACCCCTATAAATGTTAACTCGTGACATCAGTTTAGCTAAACATTTTAAGTTAGAGTGTGTTTGATAAACCATTAAAAATTTTCAACATTTAATATTTTAAATGTGTTTGATAGTCATTTTAATTTTTTACCCAATATAAAATTTTTAACAAAAAAATATTGAGTAAATAAGTAGGCAGGTAAAAACTTATCACTTAATGTAGACGTTGATTTTATTTTATTAGAATTTTAAAATAAATTATCTTTTTAAAAAAAATAAGATATTCAAATTTCCAAAATCTATCTAAAATAATATAAAATATTATATTAATAAGATTAGAATTAAAAAAATAAAAAATCTTTTAAAATCTATATTTACTTTTATCAAGCAACATAATTAAATTCAGTACCAATATTTATTAATTTACCAAACAATTTTTTTAATATAAATTCAACACATATAAAATTTAACAGTAAAAATTCAGTATTTAATTTTTCAACACTTAAATTTTCAATTTATTAAACACCTTCTCGACAAAAATATATATTCATGTTATTTTTTCTCTATATATATGTCTTTTCTATTTGTGGGTCCTTTTATTTTAAGTCAGCCATTTCCCTTTTCAAATAATTAATTATTTAAATAATATAAATTAGGGATAACAATAAAGCAAGCGATAATAGAATTTGCCTCATTTACTATTATCTTCGATGTACTTTCATAACATATAGATCCACACAATGCAGTAAATGTTAATTCTACTAAAATTTAGTCATATGTAATTCTTTTTTAATGGTATAAAGATTAAACTAATTCATTTAATGGTAAAATAATTAATTGGATCCAATCTTTATAATAAAGAGACATACTTCGAGCTAAAATGTTACTACCCGTTGATATAATGACAAATGACTCGCATTATTTAAATTTATGTTCACTTCAAGTAAAAAAATAAGCAAGGGAAGAGAATGTGTGGTTAACCATAGCATTACCAACTTTTGGGGGAATATCCAATCACCTATCATGTTGGTGATTAGATTCTTTTATCATATACTCTAATGCAAGAATATATATTAGATTATCGCACACCCATAATATGAATAAAATATATTTATAAAATTAAAAAGTATTGGTTATAATGGTAAAGGCATATTGTACTCTCAATGGAGAACATTCAAATATTGAAGATGACATTATTGGGAGGGGTAATCTTGAATAGACCGTAAAACAAACAAGAAAAGCGCCAAAAAGATATATGTTTATAAAAAAAATTATATAAAAACAAATGAAGTTTTAACTTAAAATGGCAAACTTAAAATTTTGGATTTATTTTGGGTTTAGATTGACTTTTATAGATATAAAAATATATTAAAGAATAAAAGTAGCCTATAAATGTGTTCGATAGTCATTTTAATTTTTTTACTCAATATAAAATTTTCAACAAAAATATGTTAGAGTAAATAAGTAGATAGGTAGAAACTTATAAGTTATTGTAAACAATATTTATTTCATTTTATTTTATTTTATTAAAAAATTAAAATAAATTATCCTTTTTTTTTAAAAAACAAGACATTCAAATTTTCCAAATTTATCTAAAATAATATAAAATATTATACTGATAAGATTAGAATAAAAAATAAATAATATTTTAAAATCTGTATTTATTTTTATCAAACAACATAATTAGATTCAGTACTAATATTTATTAATTTACTAAACAATTTTCTAATATAAATTCAACACTTATAAAATTTGAAAGTAAAAATTTAGTATATAATTTTTCAACACTTAAATTTTCAATTTATTAAACAACTTCTAGACAAATCTATTTGTAGGTCCTTTTATTTTAAGTCAGCCATTTCCCTTTTTAGAGTATATAAGCTTATGATGTTTGCATTCACTCATTTCTTGCATGGTAATTTTTTTAAGCATTGTGGGTAAAGTTGATTAGTAGAAACTGATTAATTTAATCGATTCGATTATGAAAATTCATGAATTATAATTTACTGAGAATTTATTTTAATCGCTTATAAAATTAAATTATTTTATTATAATTAACTTGATTGAGATTATCGTTTAATTCAATTTCAAACTTATTCTTCCTCACCCCTATCATACAGCATTCTATCTTTTCTTTTCTTTTTTTATCCTTATTGTACCCATGTCATTATCACAATAAAGGGGTCTCTAGTGATACCATTTTCCTCCCATCACTAGCTTTGAGGGAATTTTTAATGAATTGTGAATTCTCCATTGCAGGGACCTAATTGATGAAACCAACAAGTAAACAAGTTTCAAAGAAATTTTACGTTTTATGTATTTAATTTTTAAAATGGAAGATATTATGCGCTTAGGCACTTTAGAATCAAGGGTGAAGACAGAAAGTGGCTTTAGGATGGGCAAAAATGAATGATAAATTTCTGAGGGGACCAAAGTACAATTTTATCGTTATACTACCTTGTGATTTCATAAAATTTAAAGGAATTATTTACCATTTGAGGTAAAAATGGCAAAACTTGAACTATCCAATGGATTTTGAACTGATATGCTTGGAGTGGATTTTTTTTTTTTTTAGAAAATGGATGTGGGTGAGGCGAGGTGGAATTTTTTTTTCTTTTAGACAGAGAGTATGGAGTAATTATGGTAATCGATTGCCTCACCCCGTTGCACCCCACTATATAAAACTATCATTTTATCCTTATATATAATTATTAAAAGAGTATAAATATAATAATATGTTACAAAAAAAATCCATATTTTATGTTTAAATATTTTTTTCAATATTTATGTCTAGATATTTACTTGCCTTTTAAAAAGATTGAAAATATTAAAGATAAGTAGTAAAAACTAAATTGAAGCAAGGCAAAGTGAGTGGGGATGGATGCCTTCAACATCAATGGAGGTGGTAGTAATTTTCAAAAGTATACATCCATAGTGGAACAATAAGGGTGGTGGAGCAAAGCATGCTAATTGTGGAACGGTGATGGATTTAGCAACATCTGCTCTTACCCTACTCCATTCCCATCCTTAATTGGGGGAGGGGGGATAAGGCCACTGCCTACCCCTTATCTTCGCCCTTGGTTAAAACCCATATCTTCTAAGTTATTATAATGACAGTGATACTAACCGAACTAAGCCTCATTCTATAATAATTCATAAAGTTGCAACACCTAAATTTTAAATTAGGACTAGATGGAGAGAGCCTTTTCTATGGAATCAAAGTTGGCTTATCCTCTTCCATATAATGGTGATTATTGTTTGTTGACAAGTCCATATATCTTTTGGAATTCTTATCGTATCCATTTCATCTTCACAATAAAGTGGTCACTATTTTGAGACCGACGGCCATAAGAGCCAAAGGCTAAAATTTTGTAATTCTCTTTAGTTCATTAAAAAAACGAGCAAATGATTTTCTATAACTATTGAAAAACCTATTAAATTTACATTAAATTTTAAATTAATTTAATTAAGTCCATGGTCCACCTCATAAAATTAATGTTTTTTTTTCAATAGTTGCAAAAAAAATAACTATTTTATTTATTTTCTAACCTTATGCCCATGTTAACATCTAAAATTGCAAGATGTGGTCAATTTTCCCGGCTAAAAAAATATTCTAATGTTAGGATGCTATCTGCATAACCTTCTTTTCTTTTCTTTTTTCTCAAAGGATAATTCTCCATTGTGGGGGACCGAAAATGATGCATCCAACAAGCAAATTTTTGGGGAAATATTTGAGGAAAATTAAGCAAACTGTATAAGGAAATTCAAAGGTTGTTGATCGAGTTTGACACTTAAATTCGAATCATTTCAGATTTAGGTTATTTTTTGTTTTGGTTATTTATGGTCTGAATTGCGGACTTTCTATGACTAAATAGAATTGAATGAAATTCAAATTGAATTGAATTTTGAGACTCGAATTAGAATTCATATGTCTCTGAGAAACAGGTAACTCAAAGCATTGTTGATGAAAACCTGTTAGATAGAGGGAAAAGGGTTAATATACCATTTGATACCTGAGTTTAGTTTTAATGTTCAATTTGGCACTTAGACGAAATGATATCTTGTGGTCCAATGAATGTTTGACATGTGTGTTGTAATAAAAAAATAGATACTTAATTAGGACAAAAATAAGCTCAAGTACTAAATAGAACATTAAAGTCAGACTCAGCTACTTAATTGGGACAAACGAAAACTCAAGTACCAAATTGAAAAAAAAAAGTTAATGCGCTATTTAGGACCTGAACTTGACAAGTGTTACCACATTGGGGCTTAAACTTTTTTTTGTTCAATTTAGTCCTTGAACTTAGTAATTGTTTCCACATTTCGGCCTCAACTTTTTTGTCCAAGTTAGTCTTTCATATTTCCTTGAAAAAAAGTTGGACAAAAAATAGTTTATTCCCCCAATATGAGAACAATTACCTAGTTAAAGGGCTAACATGGACTACAAATAATTCAAGCCTTAATGTCGGAACAATTACATAGTTTAGACTTCAATGTGGAAACAATTGTCAGGTTTAGGGATTAACTTGGACAAATAAAAAGTTTAGGCCCTAATGTGAGAATCATTACCAAGTTCAGGACACAAAAAATGGATTAACACTTGAAAAAACTCCAATCCCTAATTAGAAAAAAAACTTAAATACCAAATTGGACATTAAAACTAAATTTAAGTACTAAATAGTATATTAACCCAAAAAAACACCTCAAAAGACCACCCGATAAAGATTGAAGTGAATAGGTGAAAAAAAGAAAGAAAAAAAAAGTGGAAAAGGAATCCATTTTTGGTGAATCCTACTTTGGCCAAGCAAATGAAGTTTCTTAAGATCACATCAATTGGCAAATTCTTCCAGGCTGTATGAAAATGTGGAGAATCTTCACATCAATGGAGACTCTCTTGCCTTCACCATTAGCTCTACTTTTCTATCAATCTCGTGTTTTAAAAGTAGTGGTAAGATACATTATACTTTAAAAAAAAAATTAAATTCCAACATTGAAGATGATGTTGTTAGGAGAGACAGTCACGAATACCCAAAAATATTAGTCTCTATTAGGGGTGTAAATAAGACACTGATGCTCGCAAACTACTCAAGTTTGACTCGAAAAAAATCGAACTCGATTCGATAATTATCGAGTCAAGTCAAGCTCGAGCTATCAGCTGAGACAAATTCAAGCTTAGTAATACTTGACTTCAACAGTTCACGAGCCTTATTGAGCTTTTCCTATTTTTATATATTTAAATTATGTTATTGCCCTTAATATATATTATTAACCTTAAACTTAATTACCAAGCTCGAGCTTGATTGCAAAACTGGTAAACAAGCTTAATCGAGTTCAAGCTCAAGTAGTTCGATTATATCTTGAGCCAAACTCGAACTTAAAAACAAATGCTTGATCAAGCTCAAGCCGAGTATCTAGCTCCATATTTTGAGTTGATCTCAAGCTCAAGTTTAGCAGTACTCAGGTTCAACTCGACTTGATTACACCCCCTAGTATTTATGGATTGTAAAATGGACATGAAAGGTACATTGGTTCCATTCAACTTGCTTAGATCAGGAAAAAAAATCAACAACCGAAATCTAAATTAACACGCACCTAAATTTACTCGAATACAAAATGATCTAAACAAGTAATCATAAATGACTCAAACCTGAAATGTCCCTGACTTGAAATAATTCAATCCAAAAACCCAAGCCTCAAACCCCAAATAACTTAATCTAATATTACTTATACCTAAAAGGACCTAATCCAAAATCAACCAAATTCGAAATAACTCGAATACAAAATTACTTCAAATTTTCAAAATTTTAAAACTCAAATAAATTTTATTTAGATCAAGTAGACCCAAAACATTGGGTGAAGTTGGACTAGGTGATTTTCAGAAGGGCCCAGTTTCTCATTTAGTTTTATCCTAAGTTCACAAACAAGTCCAACCTACAAATTTAAGCCACAGCCCAAAATTCCAAACACTATTCAGCCTATTTCTCTCTGGTTTTGATTAAATATATGATGTAATACGTGAATTTTAATTTAATGTAATTATATAATATTTTGATTTTAATTTAATTTTATATTATGAAAACTAAATTTATTTTTATATTTCATAAATATATTATTTTTATATATAAAATTTCGTCAAATCAAAATTAATATATCAAGAATAGTAATATTTATCTTTTAGTATTATTATAAAGCTTCTAGCTTTTTTTGGTAAATAGTAAAATTAGAACAATTCTAAGGAAACATTAAAAACTAGAGAATTCTATTTGTGGCTAATAAAAACCGTAAAAAAATCCTCTTCCAAAAAGTCTCTCGTATAATTCGAGGGATTGTCAAGAATAATCAATTGGTCCATCACGTCACCATCTGCCTTAGTAATACAGTTCGCTACTTTATTGATATCCCTATGAATATGTTTAAACTTAACTTCTCAAAGTTTCAAACACTAGTAACGAATGCATCTTATTTCATCAACATTACTCACTTATGCCCAACCATTCTGAATGAATTCAATCAAAATTGCATTATCACTTTCTAACTCAACTTGCATGAATCCTTGGTTCCAACTCAATTTTAGACTTTCTAGATCTGCTCAGAGTTCTACTTGTAAAATATCAGTCAAACCAATTGTCATTTTGAAATTCACCAACCAGTCGGCCTTTCAACCACCTGTAAATTTTAATTATTTCTCTTTGAAATATATATATTTTTTAAAAATTGTATCGGATTGAAAGGAAAGAGATTATAATATTGTCTAATCGTAGGGTTATCATTGTATATATGCACAATTACGTTTAATCTTCAATAATATTGATTTAGTCTTTTTTTTAACTTAATGAATTTGGTCCTTCTACCTTTATAATGCTATTAACAAGTCCAAATTAATAATATCAATAGTTGTTGTCGTTGAACTGATGACATGAAATTTTAAAATAGCCTTAGCCCTTAAGCATTCAACTTACATGTAAATTTAGACCTACAAATAATATTATAAAAGCTAAATAACATAATGATTAACGATATTATCAATTCAAGCCTATGCATAACATAATAAGAGGACTCAAAGCATGAAAAATTATGATAGAGGATTAATTTTCAAATTTTAACATAATAAGAGGACTAAAATCAAATTTAAACCGAAGAAAATACTTCGGTTTTATTTAGCTAAAGCAAACTTTGTAAAGATAAGATTCCTTTTCTTTCAACAGTAAAGACTAAACATAGATTTAAGATTTTTTTTAAAAATATTATTGTTCAATTGTGAACTCCATCCCTCCACTTTATGAACATTAAGAAATTAGTCCTCCTAGTTTAGTTTGTCAAAATTTGATCTTAAACTTTACAAAAATTAAGAAATTAGTCCAATTAAATAACATTGTTAGACCTTTTCATTAAGCCATCGAACAAAAAATTAATAGTTCAATCATTTATATGCAATTAATTATAAAAAGGAGCAACAACAATTTTGTAATTTATATACAAAGAATTACCAAATCCAACTGTTCAAGCTTATGCGCTTATCAACAACTAAATTAACTTTTCAGTTTCATAAAGTAGAAGGATTAAATTCTAACAAATTTAAAATAAACGAACTAACATTTTAAATGTTTTAATATGAAACGATCAACTTCATAATTACATGATAAAAGTATCACGAAGACCCTTGTACTAGAAGTCAGATCGCATTTTATCCCTCTACTCAAAAAATGGGCAAATTAGTCCATACTTTAAACCAAAAATTAAATTGGTTATTTCTGTTAAAAAATTCATTCATTTGTACTATTAAAAACTGACCTGATTGAATAACCATATAATGATACATGATATACTACATGTTGATGTACATGACCAATTTTTAACAGTAGCAATTGATAAAATTATTAACAGAAAGAATGGTTTATTTTATTATCTAATATATAAGGACTAATTTATCTATTTTTAAAGTAGAAGAGACAAAATGTAATCTAATTCTTAATAGAGTGGCATTCATGACACTTTCACCAAATTAGGCAGTATTATTTTTACTTTATTATTTTCATTTTTTAACTTTATATTATTATATGATTGTGATTTGTGTGCTCTTTTCTAACAGTTTTCAACTTTTTTATTTAAAAAAAAATTATCTTTTTGTCGGAAATGTTTGGCAAAGACCAAGTCAAAAAAACATGCTCTCACTTTCGTGGCGGCTACTAATAAAACTTGTCATCCAATTAAATAATGACACGTATAACTGTTGATGATTTCAATAATGCTTTTGTCTCTTTCATTCGTTATCGAATCGGTGGGGCCCTTGACGTGGAACAATTGGACACGTAGCTTTTTTTTTTCCTTCTTTATGTGGCAATTTTAGACACGTAATTTTCATTGCTTTCATTGTCATCGTTTTCCTTCCTTTTTATATTTTCTTATTTATTTTACTGGTGAAATTCCTTGGAAGGTCCTTCTAATATAAGAATTGGATCAAACTAATCATTCTATTATTAAATAAATTGAATTAATCCCTGTATTATTAAAAGAATCAAATAAACTCAAGTTTTAATAGAATCAACATTCGTTATTTAAAAAAGTATCATTAATTGTTTAACAGATTTAACATCATGGTTCTATAAATAAAATATTTTGTTTTTAGTTGAACGTTAATTGGAAAATAAATAAATTTTATGTCATTCTTTTTAAACAGTAAATATTAATTCTGATACAATTGGACTTTATTTGATTATTTTCAATAGTATAGGGACTAAATTGATTCATTTAATCTAAATATTATAATAGGGAAACTTAGCAAATACTTTCATCTAATTTTATTTTGATCCAGTTTGAGTTTTTTTTTTTTAAGTTTGGCTTATCTTATAAAATGCTAAATTGAACTAAATTTCATCGATTCGGATCAACCCGATTTTTTATATTAATAAAAACAGAATTCAATTCAATTCAAGTAATAGCGATTTTTATCTTGTCAGTCAAAGCCGAACCAAACCAAATTTAATCTATTTAACTCGACAAATTTATTTGACTCAACTCTTATTTTATTTTACTCGACTTATTTCGAAAAATTTTCAAATTACTTCAAGATAAAAAAATAAAACTCTTCAACTCAACTAATTTAAATTTTCTTACTCGATTCAATCCCCTATTTTTAACTATTATACATATACACACATTAAAAATAATTATAATATAAAAATAATATATAATTATATTTATGAAAATCATGTCATAAAACATGATTCAAATCTTTTTGCTTTCCTATCTAAATTCCATAAAAAAATAAATATAGGTGTTTATTATTCTCATGTGGACGGTTTAAAATTAAATTAATAAAATATATTTAAATAATATTATTGACTAAACAAAAATAATTGGGTACGAAAAAAAATGATGTTTGATGTTACACGTGAGCTAATATATTGTCGTTTTTTAAGATAAAGTAAGGAATAATTGAGATTTAGAAGAAAAAAAAATACTTTTTCAAGTGGGAAAAATAATAATAAAACGCGTTTGGCTAAGGGGTCCACGTGGAAATCCGCGTTGAAATGCCACGTCAACGACTATCTTATTTGTTTTTTTAGGTTAATAATTTATAATTCATGAAAAATATCTAATACGAATTTTTAGAGGTAAGTCAGATTGTATTTTGTTCTATTTACTTAAAAAATGGATAACTCAGTCGTTGTACGTTATATCGAGCAATAAACTTATCCTTCTGTTTAAAATTAGTCAATGTACGTCAACATGAGATATACATGCATGACATGCCATGTGTAACTATCTAGTTGTCTTGTCAATCGTGCAGATTTTGACAGTAAAAGTAGATGAAATTTTTAACAGAAAATGATCATTTTACTCTTTCATCTAATATGTTGAGACTAATTTACCCGTTTTTTGAGTAAAAGAAATAAAATATAATTTGGCTCCTAATATAGAGACCTCTATGATACTTTTTAATTTATTTAAGTACATTTTTAATTAGGTGATATATAATTATGGATTTCACATCATTATAAATAAAATTTAATAATTTTAATTTTAATTTTAATTTTTTATGATATGCAATAATTTTGTTTACTAAATAAAATATACTAATGATTGGTTTTTTTTAAAATAAATAACACACACGAAAATCTTTTAATCCCGATTGTAAAATTTAAAAAATCCACCATAAATAATAATAATAATAATAATATTATTATTATTATTATTGTATTGAAAAGTACTTTGGATTATACCTTTGACCATAAAAACTTGATCGTTGACTCCTAATAGTTGCTTCATCTTTACAAATTGTTCCATGTATAATAAAATTCCAAATTTGCTTCGTTTAAGTAATACGAATTTAAGTTTATAAAGATGGATTAATTGCATATGCATCCCAAAATTGTAAGCTAATTTTTAAATTAGTCTATAAACTTCAAAATGTTTCAATTTAATAATTAAATTAAGGCTTAAATGAAAAATAGGTACTTAAACTATCCAACTTTTCAAATTTAGATACCTAAAGTTTTGTTTCGTTACTACTTTAGGTATCAACCTTTAATTTCGGTTAAAAAAATCTCTGAATTAATCAAATTATGACATGTGATATTTTTAGTTAAATGGCTACTAGGTGATTTTTTTTTTAATTTCAAAATATCATACTAAAAAATTTAAGATGAAATTCATACTAACAAATTTAAGATAAAATTTTTAATAATGTTAACAATTGGACTTGAAATTTAAAATATGAAAAGTAGAGGGATTAAATGATTGGAATGCTTAATTCACGATTTGGTACCTAAAGTACACACAACTTTTTAATTTAGTACCTAAAGTATGTGTCCGTTATATTTTTTAGTCCATTTTCTTTCAAGTGTTAAAAAAAATTATTACAGCCAATCACAAATCACCACGTGGCATATATATGTAAAAAATAAATATTTTATTTTATTAAATGTATATACACATTAAAAAATATAAAAATAGAAATAAATATATAAAAAATTCAGAAAAATATATATAATCTAGAAAAAAATATAATTTATAAAAAATATAAAAAGAAAACTTACAAAGAAAACGATAATTGAAAAAATTTAGTTGAAATTAATAATATGATTAAAAAAATAAAAAGTTTTTAAAATATTTTTTAAAATTATAAAATATATAATTCTAAAAATTCTAAAAAGGTACTTAAATTTCAATTTTTTTTTGCAATTACTTGAAATTTAAAATTTTTAAATTTTTATAACATTTTCAATTTTTGATATATTATTTTGAATTTTTAAAATTTATAATATGATAATTTTAATATTTTAATATTATAATTTTTTAAATTTAAATTTAATATTTTTATTTTAAATAAACCTAATTGCAATGTGACATTTTTCCTTGGCCAAAACATGCCATGCGGTGCTTTTTATTGGCCAAAGTTGTTTAATTGCTTTTTTAACATCTGATAAAAAATAACCTAAAATAAAAGAAATTGATACTTTTAAGTACCAATTTGAGACAATAAATTTAAGTGCCAAAATAAAAAGTATACTTTAAGGACTAAATCATAAATTAAACCTTATTAAAAATAAAATTACAATAATTACAAAGAGTACTAATACTTATAACAAATTTTAACATATAGTTACAAATCCAAACTGACAACTTGGCATGGGAACAGAGAGAGTGGGCCAAAAGAAAGCAATTCCATTGATAGTTCTTTTTCCGAGAAAAATAAATAAGAAGATTTTAGGTCAAATTGTGATTTTAGTCCCTCTATTATATTTAAATTATAAATTTAATCTCTACACTTTAACTTGATACAATTTAATTTTATAATGTATTTACGAAGTCCAACTCCAAAATAATTAAACACTAAATAACTATTCCGCTTAAAATCCCAAAATTGATTTTTTTTCTCTTGCACGATCTAGTTCATTATGTTTACGTAAACGTTTCTGCATTGAAAGGGTTCTTTTTCCGTAAAAATTCATGTCATCATTGTAAATTATTTAAATAAACTAATGACATTATAAAAGCAAAAATCAAATTATACTAAATTAATGATAAAGTCTAAATCCCAAAATTGAGTAAAATTAAGGGACTAAAATCATTAATTTGACCAAAACTTTATCATTTCTCTTATATTCTCAAATCAAAGATTTAATTTTTATACTTTAAATTTGCATGATTATGCTTTCAAAATTTTTGGTGTATTTTTAAGAAAAGATATCCACCCTAACATTTTAATTGAAGTAGTTAACTATTAATGACATTATAAAATGGTTTAAATGTAAAATTGGTCTCAAATTTTATCACTTTTTTCATTTATGTATTTACATTTTTTTATTAAAAATAGTATTTAAACTATTATACCACAACATGATATCAGCCAATAAAAACGTGACATGTTATTAAACTTCATACACTTTTTTGAGTAAAACGAGATGAAGTTTATAATTTAGCTACCACTTTGACCAAAAAAAAAAGTAAAGTGAGAAAAAGACTAGCTTAAAGAATAGTTTTTGTTGTCTTTAGAGGACAAAATTACATTGAATTGAAGAATAAAAAAATCCAAATTTGATAATAATATAGGGACCAAAAACAGAAATTAACCAAAAACTTCACTACTCAATCTCATATCATTTCCCAAGCTTTTACTATTTGATTGATTACAAGCCGCAATGATATGAAACGAAAGCATTCATTGTTTTTTCTTTTTCATAAATCATAATCACAAATTTTGTTGTTTACCTCAGCGGCCATTCACGACTAAAATCAAAACACCTTTTTTTCCCAGTTTTTCCAAGTCAATGGAAACAAAAATCATAAAAATCCATCCACCATTGAAGCTAAAATCTGGTTCACAAACAAAAAAACCCCATTGCTTTGCTTTTCTTTGCTGAGTTTTAAGTAAATTAGGCGTATAATTAAGTGAAAAGGGTGTTAAAGAATCTTTTCTACAGTTCATTGGAAGACCATTTTTTTTTTCATTAAATAGCTTCGGTGGATGGTGAAATGAAACCCTTTTTTTTTTTAACTCATTAATGGCTTATGACCCCCATTCTCTTAAAAGCTCGTGCCATCATTCATTTATTCTTCTTTTTTAAAAAATTTTCTCGAGAAACAAACAACAACTCTTTGTTAGCCATTTTAGTTAGCTTAGCTTAATCTTGAAGATTACCCCTTTTTAGCTATTTTTCATTGGTTAAATTATTAAATTTTTTTTTTGAAGAATTCAAGCTCGTGATCGAAGGTATGAATTTTACGAAGAAACAAAAAATTTCCCATTTCTTTATTTTTATTGGATTATTTAATGGTAATGAACAAGATAAGAAACTAATCTTTTTTTGTTTTTATTTTTTTAATTGAAGAAGATGACACAGAGCTTCATGAGGATTTAATTTACATCAATGGGAGCTCAAAGAAATGTGTTACCAATCTTATTTTTAGCTCTAATCTCGTTCTTGACTCAGTCCGTGTTAACTCAGCCAGTTACAATAAACTCACAAACCGAACGGCGAGCATTACTCGACCTCCGTTCATCGTTGGGTCTCCGAGGCAAAGACTGGCCGATCAAAACCGACCCTTGCACCACCTGGACCGGCATCCGATGTCAAAACGGCACCGTTACGAACATCACCGTTTCCGGTTTAAGAAGAACCAGAATCGGACGATTGTATCCCCGGTTCAACGTCGAATCATTGCTGAATTTGACCCGTTTAATCTCTTTCAACGCTTCCGGGTTCCCTCTTCCCGGTTCAATCCCTGATTTGTTCGGAAACCGGTTGGTTCATCTCGAAGTACTTGATCTCCGATCTTGTAATATCTCTGGTTCAATCCCTAGTTCACTCGGTAACTCGTCCCGACTCAGTTCTTTATATCTTAGTAACAATAACCTTGCTGGTTCAATTCCTTCTGTATTGGGTGAATTGAAGAACTTAAAATCACTTGATCTTTCGATTAATTCACTTACTGGGTCGATTCCATTAAGCTTTGGGTCACTTATAAACATTGAAGAGCTTCAACTTAGTTCAAATTACTTATCTGGGTCAATTCCTCCTAGTTTATCTTCATTAAAAGCTCTTAAAGTCTTAAATGTCTCTGATAATAACCTCTCTGGTTCAATCCCTGTTCAATTTAGTAACCTTTCTAAGTTACTTGAACTTGATCTTAGTAAAAATTCATTGTATGGATCATTACCTGTTGAATTCACCATGTTGAAAAGCTTACAAAAGATGATAATCGAAAACAACGAGCTCGAAGGTCGTTTACCGGTTGATTTGTTTTCGAATCTTGTTGAGTTACAAGTTGTGGATTTGAGTGGGAACAAGCTTGATGGTGATGTTAATGGTAGTTTTTGGTCAATGCCTAATTTGACAGTCTTCGATGTATCGAATAACAACTTTTCGGGTCATTTACCAGCTCCTAGTTCTAACCATAGTGTTGCTCCGGGTGCCGTGTTTAATTTGTCAAACAATCTGTTTTATGGAACTTTGGATTTTTCGCTCAGGATGTTCAAATTCATTGATGTTTCGGGTAACTATTTGCAAGGCATAGTTAATGACGATGAAAGGAATGCTAGTGTTAACATGAATTGCTTCCAACGACCGAACCAGAGGAGTTTGGATGATTGTAGGACCTTTTATAACGAAAGAGGGCTACGTTTTGATAATTCCGGGGCACCACCATCAACTGCTGCAAAATCTAGTTCTGGGAGCCGAAGATGGATATTTATCTTGGCCGGAGTACTTGGTGGACTTGGCTTCATTTTAGTTTTGGTATTGGTGCTAGTGCTGCTCTTGAGACGGTATAATACGGGGCTTACAAATCAAAGACGGAGTACTGATATAGGGCCTGTTCGGGAAAGTGATAGCGCTCCTCAACTTCCTAAAGATCCTACAAATGTATCCGGTTCCGGAGATCCATTCACATACGAGCAATTGCTCCGAGCAACCGGTAATTTTAGTGACACGAATTTTATCAAGCATGGTCACTCGGGTGACTTATTCCGTGGCATCTTAGAAGGTGGTATCCCTGTGGTCATCAAAAAGGTCAATTCGAGCTCTTTCAAGAAAGAATCATATACCACGGAATTGGAATTATTCAGAAAGCTTTCTCATACGAGGTTCATCCCGCTCTTGGGGCACTGCTTGGAGCATGAAACTGATAAGCTTTTGGTCTATAAGTATATGCCGAATGGAGATTTGGCTAATTCGTTTTACAGGGCTATCAACTCGGATGATGATAGTTTAAAGTCCTTGGATTGGATTACGAGGTTGAAAGTAGCTACCGGAGCTGCCGAAGGCCTATGCTACTTACACCATGAATGTAACCCTCCCCTTGTTCACAGGTAAATTTTACAACTTTCACGAGCTTCACAATTCCCTTTTCGTTATAGTATCAATCATTAATTCCGTATTTACTTTTTTGGTTAAAGGGATATTCAAGCAAGCAGTATCCTTCTTGATGATAAATTTGAAGTGAGACTTGGAAGCTTGAGTGAAGTTCATTGCCAAGAAGGGGATACACACCAAAAGGTGCTCATGAGGTTGCTTCAGAAGCCGGGGTAAGTATCATACAAGTTACTCTATTTTACCTTTTTTTCGAGTTAGTATTAGCAGTTTTGAAACAACCGAGTATATCCGGTTTTGCATTCTATTTTTATATTCTAGTCTTCTAGTTTTAACTATACCCAATTTTGCATCTTTCGGTATGCAGTTCCGGCACCCTATTGTTTTCACCAATCTTTTTATCTTATAATGAAAGCACTTGGTACCGTATTGCTATGCTTATTGTAAGCCGGGCCTTATTCAAGCCAATACATTGGAGTCAATACTGGATTGGCTCAAGGTTCATATGTAAGGTTGAATGATATAATCGAACCGTTATTGGCTTGCAGGCCCAGTTAGTTGCCTGGCTCTTGACGAGTACCTTGTTTTTGACTGTTTGTGCTACGTTTGCATTTGCTGGGTTGTTTCCAATACATGTTTTACGGTATCGGTACTGTCAAAACTTGATATCCAAGGAAACTCAGACATGCACGAGGTTAGCCATACTCATAATCCGACTCAGTTAAGTAATGGATAAGAGTTATAAACTTTTAAATAGAGTGATGAAATAGCTCGACACGTGTGTTTCTATTATCCATTAACATCCAATCTCGATGCTCGTAAATGTAAAACAATATGCATACAATCATCAAAGTTGTCAGAATTTGATCTCCGGTATTGTATATTTTGTTCGGAGATTTAATAAATTTCTCTTTGTGATATGCAGGACCTCTGAGCCAGGCCCCTCAGGTTCAGGTACCTAAAATTCTATTTCACGGTTTCTAATATATTTAGTTATGTATACATTGCCATTTGGTTTATGCGGGTGTGCGTATACCCTTTGTTGAGTAAAAGTACCGTGAATGTCCTTTTACTAAGAGTCTAGATTGCACTTTGTCCCCTTTCCTTAAAAAATAGGTAAATTAGTCCTTGTACATTAGATGAAAAAGCCAATTGGTTATTTCTGTTAAAAAATTCATCTATTTCTATTGTTCAAAACTAGCATGGCTAACGGAATAACTAGACAATTACTTGTGGCATACCATGTGTACCCCATTCTAATATACATGGACCAGTTTTTAACATTAAAAATGGATAGAATTTTTGACAGAAGGAGCAGTTTGTTATTTCATCTAATAACATACAATGACTAATTTACTTATTTTTTTAGTAGAGGAGGCAAAGTGCAATCCGACTCCTATTACAATAGCTTACTTTTATCCTCTTTGTTGAAAATGATACGATTTGCATGGGGAACTTTGAGTTATCCCTAAAAACCATAGTTCCGGGCAGAGGCAACCCCAAGGGGGCTGGCAAGGACCTTGGCCCCCTAAAAATAAAAAATTTCAATTTAGTCCCTTTAAAAATAATAAAATTACAAATTAGTTTATAGTAATATTGCACTTTGACCCTCCAGAATTTGAAAAAATTATGTTTAGTCCCTTAAAAAATTATGGAATTATAAATTAATATATGATAAAATTACATTTTGATCACTAAAAAAATTCTATAATTCAATTCTGGCTCCTCCCCCCAATAAATTTTTTTTGTCTTCGCCCTTGGTTTTGGGGTCAGAGATTCCGAAATATAAAACAATACATCATTTCATAGGCTTTTTTCAACATATTCTTATGTTTCTTTTGGAACGGACAGGTTCTGCTTCAGCTACTTGCGCCTACGATGTGTATTGTTTCGGAAAAGTATTACTCGAGCTTATAACAGGGAAACTTGGGATCAGTAAAGTGGAAGATACATCTACGAAGGAATGGCTCGAGCAAACCTTACCATGCATCAGCATATCTGATAAAGAAATGGTGACAAAAATCATGGACCCATCATTGATAGTAGATGAAGATCTATTAGAAGAAGTATGGGCAATGGCAATTATAGCAAGATCATGCCTTAATCCAAAACCATCAAAAAGGCCTTCAATGAAACATATACTTCGAGCATTGGAAAACCCGTTGAAAGTTGTACGAGAAGAGAGTTTTAGCTCCATGAAGCTAAGAACGACTTCATCGAGACGGTCGTGGAATGCAGCATTCTTCGGTAGTTGGAGACAAAGCTCGTCTGAGAACACCAACATTTCGGGTCAACAAAACCGAGAAGGTTTTAGTGGTATAAGGCAATCAAGTAGAGTAGGTTCTCATAGTAGTGGGAATATCGATCACTCGTCTTCAAATAAAAGGTCGTCGAATGAAATTTTCCCTGAGCCAATCGACATACAGGACACAGAGAGGTTAGATGAGAACTAGCCGATTGAGTGTTTGCTATTTGTATCAAAGATTGTTAGTGCCGGTTCAACCTTCGGGTTTGATAGCTGTGTTACGAGGAAACCTTATAGGCTCCGACTAGGCCTAACCAAAGCAGCCGAAGCTGGCTATGATGACAAGACGGGGAAACTATTGCGTGAATTGAGAATTTTTGGATATTTCAAAGCTTGTTTTGTAGTCAAATTTCTCATTACAAGCAGCATTTTTTCAGTGTAATTGTCACTTTCTATATAGAGTGTAAAGTTGCATTAGTACTCTTTGTTGCATTATAAGTACTACCACAACATAATATTAAATTAGGGGAGAGTATTCGATCTAACTGGTTTGATTAAAAAAATCTGAAATTCAAACTCAATCGATCAATCTCATAATTAAATTAATTAATCAACAGACTTGAGTTTTAAGTTGAACTCAATTTTTTCCCTTTTATGTACAATAACTTGTAGCAATTTGTTTAAAGTTTGATCAATGTTGTAAAAATTGGACAAATGATCAAATCAATTAGAGCATTAATTTTGGGTACAATTGTTGTTTAAATATAAATGGGTTGAACTGCAAGTTTTGTCCTAATTTTTATTTTTGGCATAATGATAAATTCAGTTTTCAATATTTATATATTTTATAAATTTAACCCTTATTCTTTTTTAACAAAATTTGACAATTAACATTTAATAGAGTAAAAATCTTTTGACATAAGAATTTTTTTTACCAATTTGTATCTGTTTGTTTTTTATTAAACCAACCAATCCAAACTGATTATAACATTACTTGGTTTGGTTATAAAACTTTTTTTTTAATTTAAGAAAAATATATATCAAAAGTTGATAAAATTGAAAAATTAAATTATGAAGATTTATAATTGATAACCAACTATGATAACCGATTTTTGCTCACCTCCTACGTTAGACAATATCACTAAATCAAAAAGTGATAAATCTTAAAATCGTACATAAACAAAATATTAATTAAACTTTGTTCTAATATACAATTTTATATATGAAATTTTGATTTTATCCAATTCTCAAATTATTAACAAATATAACATCATTTTATATTTATATATTCCATACCACAAATATTTATATTTATCCAATATATAAATCAAAATTAAAGTTTCACATATATATCTAAACCACAATTAAATTTTATGTATCAAACTACACATTGAATCTAATTGTACCAAACCAAAAGAAAAAAACAGAGAATCAAAATTAATTGACAATTTCTCTTGCATATCTCAACATTTAATAGGGTGCAAAATCAAGGATCAAGACAAAGTACAAAAGCATATATATATCTTTTTCAATCAAGTGAGGATTTAAATGAGTAAATTAAATACAGTAAAGGAAGCCATGATTGCATGGACAAGAACATAAAATGAGGACGTTGAGGCTATGTTTTTAAGCCTCCAGATATGGGTTTTTTGAGGTTTTGCTTCTTCTTTTTTTTTCAAAGGGGAAGAATATGAAATTCATGGGGCATGAAATCTTCACTTGGTCTATAATACTTATCTGGGGAATACAAGCTTAAGTTGGAGACTTGGCTAGTGTATAGACAAGCAAATCTTTCGACCTGCATCGTGCAAAAAAAAAATGGAACAACTTCAGTAAATAACGAATAAAACGTTCTACACGGTTTACAACAAACTCCTATAGCTCTGTTACGACCCACTGTATCATGCACATAAGTAGTTATTGTCCTCTTTGGATGACCAACCGGTCTCTCAAGGCTTTGCCACCCAAAGGTGCGAAATGAGAGTATCCAGTCAGCTGATGGGTCGTGATCAAACTCTTATAAGAAGGATGATGGATGGTTCGGTTTAGTCGTACCTGATGGGCAAAGCGAGAGTTTTGATAGCCAGTCTTCATGAGTTGTCCCCAGATCTTATGGAACTATTACGTGAAAAGATAAAATAAGCATTGCAGTGCCTGGATTCAAAGGTTGATCATAGGTAAAAATATCATAGAGGCCCTGCTACTGAAAGTCGAATTGCATTTTGCCCCTTTTAAAATTAATCCTTATATGTAAGATTAAAGAGCAAACTTGTCCATCTGTTAAAAATTCCATTCATTTTTACTATTAAAAACAAACAAATCTCTATACCTCAGACATGTATCTATTTGGTTATTTCGTCAGCCACATCAGTTTTTAACATTAAAGAATGAAATTTTTAACAAAAAAGACTAGTTTGCTCTTTAATCTAATGCATAGGGACTAATTTACCCATTCTTTTTAATAAATAAGGCAAACAACAATCCAACAACTAGTTCAAGAGCCTTCTTGGTATTTTTACCATTGCTCATACTATTAAGCGAATAGAACAAGGGAGTTCCTCCACCTTTTGATGACACTCCCGTTGAGCTTGTTGATGAGCAAGTCGTGCTTGATCCCTTTGAGACTGTTTTAGGGAAAACATTGAACAAAAAAAATCTGAGAAACCTTTAAATCGATATTTCATCAGGCACTACATAAAATAGATCGATGACTTATAGAGCCTAACCTCCAGTTCACCCAAAGCAGAAGTCATTTTCTGTTTTTCATCATCACGAAAACTTTCAAATCTGAACAATAGGAATGCAACTCTTAACAACAACAAAAACCGAGTATTAATAACATTGTTTTGAATGATAGAATAGGCACTTACTTAAGAGACCATTTCAAATGATGAATTTGATCTTCGACAAGATCACGCTCGTTCCTCAACAACCTTAGTTGCTGCATGAAAGCATTAGTATTAATCGCAAGCAAAATAAAATACCAGTGGTAACAAATATGCATCAAAAGAAAAGAAGCGAGCAAAATGTTCATTACTAGAAAATCATTCAAGCTATGGAATTAATTGTTATTACAACAGATTCTTCTCGATGAAATATAAAAATTTACACTATATTATCCAAATAATATAAGATTGAAAGACCATTGCAACCATCTCAATTTAACATCATATAAAAAACATGTAAAACCCACCTTTCGCATATCTCTTAATTCCCAAAGCAATTTGACCTCCCTCTCAAGCTCTGGAACAACAAGCATTGTTCTCCATCCTAATCACAGGTAAATTACAAAATTAAAAGCACAATATTTGCTCATCTTAACAGCAATGAAAATAACGTAACAGTCAATGAAAATAATGATGACAAACATACAGAAAATTAAATGAGGAGTGCATACTACAAAATCTAATTATATTCCATAGACTAGAAGTACTAATTCTCCCATTTAGATACCAAACTTTAAAGGTCAATCTCACAAGATTAAAATAAACAATAATGAACAATTTAAATGCTACAGAAAACAAGGAAAAAGGAGGGGATGAAGAATAAATATAATTCATACCAAGAACCTTCTTGCTCCGCAAAATATCTCCATAGATATGGTCACCAACATAAAGCACCTAAAAGAAGCAAGGAACTAATAGATAATGAAAGACAAACAATGAAACAAGGACCTCCAAGGTGGACTCAGGGACCAAACTATGTTAGAGAATCTACTATGGAATTTAACAAGTGAAAGATTACATGAAAAGACACATATGAAGACCACAACTCTTTTATGATTCACCAGATCAAACAAAGAAGAATCACCTGTGAACTTGACTCTATAGAAAGCAACTTATGAAGATGAGCAACATTGCCACCCTGAAAAGTTCAAATAAATTTTAGTCGTAATCTCATAATATCTAATAATACATTTGATGTAATATGTCAATATCCAGTACTAGATAGTATTCAAAATACCTGAAAGACTCGGCAACTCTTGTTTAATGCCTTAAATAGAACTTCCGGCGATGTACTTCCCACCTTTTATCAAAAAATGTGTTCAAATCACCAAATTACCATATGACATAGACATACTACTGAGTGAATCCAGAATTACGATAGTTTATTTCAACCAACCTGGGGCATAGGAGTTCCATTGTCAGTATTGAGAAGCATTCCAGACTCAGGTTCAACCTCAAAAATGTTGGCACGGTTCTCTTCTTGAAAGAATCCAGGTTTTGCACTGTAAGGATACTTTCATCTTCAATGTCAGAAATCAAAGGATGAAAGCAGAAAACATGTGTTGTAGATATTAATAAAAAGAAAAGAGAAACTATTACTAGTATTATGATGAACTAGGAGGAAACTAAACCTGCCAGTGATGACAACATCAAAATATTGGAGCCAATCAAAATTGCAACTGAGACTACCATCCAATGTACGAGATGCACAGAGAAAGTTCATTACAATATTTGTGTAGTCCCATAAACTGCAAGAGATTTCAATTGTTAACTTATCATTCTAAACAGCCTTAGAAAATGGAAGTCGGATATGGTAATATAAAGAAGCTCTTGTACATACTTTCAATTAAAAAGCAAAAAACTCAAGAATCACCAAGTACAAAACCAAAACCATCTATAGCATGTGTGCCAAAATCTTCCAACATTAGGCAAAATCTCTTCAAAAAAAAAAGGACAAGAAATTTGCATTGAATCCCTTACTACTTTTCATGCATAAACAATGAAGATATGAAATCAGCAAGAGACATATACCTATTTGTCACCAAGAATGTAGAACGGCCAGAATCCCTTAGCATTTTGAACATTGGTACTATAGAGGTATCTTCATTGATATACCTGACAATGATATGGAAAACTAAATAAAAAAAATCTCAAAATGCATTATCAGAGAATGTCCTAACAAATAAAAATCTGCCCCATTTTGCCAGCTTCTCTTGAATTTAAATAGAGATTGACAACCAATCTTAGTCTTAGTTGTAATTTAAAATTATAAAACCAATGTCACTGTTTAATTACCTTTTAGGATCCTTTGCAACCATCTGCTTTAAGGTTCCATCCCTGTGGCACAAATCAACAGCAGCACGAACATCTTTGTACATGTGGGAGTAACTGAAAGCATCATTTATAGTAGGGATTGCTCAATATACAAAACCTGATAAAAGGAATCAGGATTTAAGTACCTAACAGTTCTCACTTTATGTTATAATTGAGTGTCAAACCATGTAGCATTTTTTTTATATTACTGTTTGGCAATTATATAGTAGAATCAAATAAAAATTACAAACGTGTACTGCTTTGTAACTTAATATATCTCGTTAAAAACTACTACTAGCATGTGGTAACTACCTGTTACACTGATGGCAACTTTTCAAACATTGTTTGGATTTTTCTAGAAGAGTAGAAAGAAGCAGTAACACAGAAATTTAAATAGTTATAAAATTCTTGAAGAAGCAGTAGTTAAATTTCTTACTCAGCACCCTCAGGAACTTTTCCAGGATTATTGTCCTTATAGTCAACAAGTTGAGCAAACAAGTAAGCTTCAGCTAGTGAAAAGAGTGTATCAATGAGGGCATAATCTGGCTCATCAAAAGAATCCCGAATGAGCGTATTCCCATAGGTTCCAACTTTATCTTCCTTTGACAACTCTCTGAACCCATGGTATGCTACTTTAACATACTTATGTCGATCCATCTGTTAAAATGACAACCATCACAAGAAACAAACATAGTCAAGCACAGTAGATGACAGAGAGCAACAGACAACTATTATTTCAAGCTGGCTAGAGATAACTGTAGCAGAAAATAAATGTGTCAACCTTCAAGATATTTCCTCTCTTTTTGTCTAGAACCAAGCCTCTAACCATGTACTTCGGATCAAAAGTCCACTCTAGTAACTGCATGAAATTTTATCCCTATCAGCATGCCTCCACATATCACTCAAAATCAACATTATTTCTCAGTTGGATGTAAAAACGCTTAAACCTAACAAACCTCTTGAGGATAGCCCAAATCATACACCAATTTTCTGATTGTGCCTTCATACGCAAGGGACTCAAAAGTCTCAGGTTTATATTGTGCTAAGGTATAATCCATATCAAAGCCAACAGCAAGAATATTCTTCATATTCAGCGACCTGTTGCAGAAAATTTGCTTTCCTATATCAATTTTACATCCTCCTTCAGGAGATGACCATACATGCAGTCCCTCAACACCGTTGCTGCTGGCCATAAGATGAGATTGTGAAGCTTTATCACCTAAAATGGTCCCAGCACTATCGTCCTTTGAGTAGTGAGAGTTCGATTGATTAAACCCTGAATATATTGGCATGGATAAAAGGGGGTTAGCACTAATGGCAAAAAATGATTCAATCAAATTCCCTAATCCATTAACATGTGTCTCATGCCAACAACAATCATCATGTCCCCAAAGAATGAATATTTCCCAAAAGCCACTAGAAGCCCGGTTAATTAAACCAGCAACATATTCACAACAATCATCTTAACATTTTCGATAGATTCATATGAGAATTCAAGTATTAGATATACAAACCAGCGAGATGACTCATACAATCAAATTAGTATGAACCTGAGTGCCTCATTATGCTGATAACACAAAGGTATTATTCGCTTCAGCTGCACCCAAAAAGGACAATACCTTTGCATTATCAACACAATACTCTAACATTAGTCAATTAAAACCGTGAAGAAATTACAAAAAAAAAATCTTTTTAAAATCTAAAAACAGTACAATTTCCTAGAGACAAACAGGCAAGAAAGAAAACCTTGACATCTTACCTCAGAAGTCAAATCAAAAGATCAAACAGCGCACCCACGTTTAAGTTCCAAGCCTAAGAATCTTCCAACATATGCGCCAAGTAACACCTAAAAATTCCAATTCCTCAATCAAAACTAATCCAATTTTCCAACTAAATTAACTTTCAAACTCTATCATTCCCTCCAATTTTACACTTAAAACACCAAAAACGAAAACAATTTCCCAACCACAACAAACCAAACAAAAAACAATCCAAAAAATGAAGATGATAAATGCCACAACGCATACTAAAAGATGAGCTAAGTAGTGTAACCTGCAGTGTGGATAGGTCTAATTTTGGCGGGAAATCCAGTGGAGAATCGAAGTATACGGGAAGAAAAAGGAGCGGGAAATTCAGGGGAGAAGAGGGATAAGCAAAAGGCAACGTTCTTCTTGGGAATTCTCATTGTGGTGGAATTAAATAGGCATTGTTGAGAAATTAAGTGCTAAACTGAAAAGACAAAAAAAAAAAAGAGAATCTGATTCTGATGACGAACAAAAAAATTTATTGGGAATGTGGGAATACAATTTGGTGATTAGATTTGTAGATAAACAACGACGCGAGGAAGAATGGAAGGTGAAAAGACGAGTTAACAATTAAATTGAATTAAATTGTACTCTGTTTGGGGGAAAGGAAAATTAATTTAAAAGGAAAGAAAAGGGGAATATTATTATTCCCATATATGAAATTGGAATCGGAATCGAAACTAGATAATGAATTAATTATCCATTTATTTGGTTAATTGGGAAAAACGTGGAAGAGAACAAAAGGGAGGGAATTCAATTCTTTCTGATCTGAATTTTCTCGCTCTATACTGGTTAAAGGAAAATGAAAATGAAAATGAAAAAGGTATAATATTAGTTTTAGTCCTTATAATATGTTAAAATTTGAGATTTATTTTGGGTAAACTACTACTCAACTATTAGTAAATTTATTTTTTGATCACCCGATTATGAGAAGTTACAAAATTATCACTCAACTTTTCAGTTTTGTCTTTTTTTGTCACCCAACTATCTTTGAAGTTTTGGGTGTCTTCATTTTTACATTAGCTCACTAGTGATACAAAATACAAAATTGAATAATTGAGTGACCAAAAAAAAAGTTTATTAATAATTAGGTGACTAGTAGTGCAGTTAACCCAATTTAATTTTCCTTTTATAATGCTAATGTAGCCGTTAGATCTACTCATAAGTTGAGTTATCTACTAAAGCTCACAGGTTTAGAAATTTAAGAGGGTTTTGATAAAAATATTAGGTTCAAAAAATAAATTTGAGCAACAAAATTAAACCCATTTAAAATATGAATTGAATTTGAGTTTGAATATTTAAAGTCCAAGCCCAGCTCAAAACGTCCTCTAAATTTATAACATATTATATTATACTTGTATATTGTTAATTTTATAACACATAAAATTTAAATTTATAGTAATATATAAAATATAAACATTAAAAAATATTGAGGTGTCTACATATAAAGTTTTAATAAATTAAAAAATATATAAAATTATTAAATACTAAATTAAAAATAATATAGTAAAAACTAAAATATCTAATGAGAATTTCTAAAAATTTAGGGTCAAAGCCCTTAGATCTCATTTACAAAAAAATTATCTTAATGACCAATTTGACGGGGAATTTAGACTTACTAATAACACTATAAAAAAATTTATATCAAATTAAAGGAAAATGACTAAATATCAAACTTCAACATAATTGGAGTACTAAATGCAAAATTAAACCTAAAATAGAAGAGCAAAAATGAAGTGACACGTGCATCAGTACTTTGTTAAGAGGCTGATGAAAACAGTTGTACAATCTTTTGTCGTCTTTTCATTCACCACGAGGATTACGGGATTCTGTGGTGTATTATTTGTGGCTGTTTTCTTGGTCAAATTTTATAGAGGTCCCTGAACTATGTGTTTTTTATTTGATTATTTATAGTCCTTTTACTTTTAAAAATGTATATTTTCAGTAATTCAACATTTTTCCCTGAAATAGTTTAGGGTAAACTATTAGTAGTAGCCCAATTATGATTTTCTTTTCTTCTTGGATACCTAATTATGAAAAGTTACAAAATAGTCACTCAACTATCAATAAATTTCTTTTTTTGTGGTCCAACTATGAAAAGTTGTAAAATGGTCACTCAACTATCTTGAATTTTAAGATGTTTCCATTTTTATGTTAGCCAGTTGGTGACCAAAAAAAGACAATTAAATAATTAGATGACCGTTTTATAACTTTTCATAATTAGGTAATCAAAAAATAAAAAAATCCATAATTGAGCAACCTCTATTGTAATTTACACTAAAAAATGCTAATGTGTATATGCCACATCCAAAATTAATAAATCATATCAAATTATTTGATAGCATTTGTGAAAAAAAGTTGACATTAGTATAAAAAATACACTTTTCGAAAAGCAAAACATTATAAATGATCAAATTAAAATAGAGGTACTAAATCCACAAAAAATGCATAATACAAGAATCTTTTATAAAATTTGAAATTTTCAAGTTAGATTTGGTAGGGTGTGAATGAGAACATCATACAAAATATTCAAGTTTGATTTGAGAATAATCAAATTCGATTCAATCATTCTCGAGTTGAGCTTAAACTCGAATTGCCCGATTATTTATATATTAATATTTTAATATTTATGTACATAATTCGAGGTAAAGTTTTAAACTTGAAGAAGAATGTATAAGTAAATTCCATAATTAGTCACCCAACTTTCATAAGTTTCATTTTGAGTACTGAAAATAAAAAACTGCATTTTAGTCTTTGCCATTATCAATCTTTTTCGTTTTAGTCACCCACGATTAATTTGGGGTTAGAAAATGTTATTTTATACTTATTTTTATTGCCCAACTTTTTATAAGTTTTCATTTTGGTCACTAATTTCCCCTTTTAAAATTAATTTTATTTAAAAAAATTATGGGGAATTGAGTTATTTAGCTGTTGAGATGAAACTTAAGTTTTCACTTTAACTCAATTCCTATTTAAACTCATGTATTTCCATTTTTTCTAAAAATATTAAAATTATTTTAAAAATAAAAAATTAAAATGATAAAATAATTTTTTTTCTTATAAAAACCTAGATAATTCCTTATAAAATCCAAGATTTTTCATTTTACAAGAAAAAACTAAAATTAATTCTAAAAAATAAAGGAAATTAATAATATAAAATGGTTTTCTTATAAAAACTCAAGTATCTATCTATAAAAGCTCATGTAATTCCGTATAAAATCCCAAGCTTTTCCCTTTTATTGGGAAGAACTAAAATTAATTCTAAAAAATAAAAAAATAAAAAATAAAATACAATGAGTGTTCAAAATAAAATTTTACTGAATTAAATAACTAAAATAAACATCGAATTATCAAGGACCAAAATCAAAATAGTTGCTAACAAAAATTGCCTAAAATCAAAAAAGATTTATTTCCGATATTTAAAATAAAAACTTATAAAAGTTGGATTACCAATTACGAAATATACCCTATAATTTATAGTGAATGTTTTTAAGCAGACGAGGCAGTGTTTGTTGGTGGATCATGAAAAAGAGTTGTGCAATCATTTGTTTTTATTTGAAAAGTTTTTATTTTTTTTTTCTGGCTTTGCTTTGCTTTTGGTGATAAGTGATAACATAAATAATTATTTTTTTCCCATTTGAGTTGCAATGTTGATCAAATCCTGTCCACTATTTTTAGATAATATACATTACACACATATATATGTATATTATGTATGTAGTTATTTTTTAAAATTGGTTAAATAGGTGGTTTTTTTCAGATTTAGAGAAAAAGTATGAAAAGTGCGTTCAATTGAGCGTATTTTCTGCATAGTTGGTAGAAAAGTTCTTCTAGCTAGACGAGCTTTTGCTGACATGTTAGAGAAAGTGCGCTTAGCTAAACACATTTTCTTTGGAATTTTCAAAAAACACTTCCAACGAGGCCCTTTTTTTGACATGTCAGCAAAAGTTCGTCCAATTGGACGCGCTTCCACATACTCTCTCTAAAATCGACCTATTTTCCTCAATCTCAAAAAAAAAAATCAATTTGACCAATTAAAATAACAACATATATACACAATTTAGCCTATAATGTATCAATTCAATGTATATATTTGTCTTCACAATAAAATTTTAAATAAATAATAATTGAAAAGAAAAAAAATCTAAATATCATAATATAAAATAAAAATAAAAATTGTATGGAATATTTACGTAAGCATGTATCAACTTGAATCAAATTATAATATACCAAAGTTTATTCTTAAAGTATGAGAATGACCTACCAATCAAAAGGTTTAGGCTGTATTTGATAATTCATTGAAAATTTTAAATTTATTAAAAATTAATATTTTCAGTGTCAATTGAGTCTTAATTCGATTGGTATGGGCATTATTGTCAATGTAAAAAAACATGGGTTCAAGTGCATTAAATGTATTATCCTTTTATTTATGAATTGAAATGGTGTCAAAGAACAGATATAATTATAATAACCTATAATAAGATTATTCAATCAACATTGCTTAAAATGGTAAAATTCAAATATCATTATGTGTAATTTTTTAGATTTTCCATAAAATACAAAATGACAAAAATACCCATATGTTTGTTATCTTATAAAAAGAATGAGTTTTCGATAATTTCTCAACTGAGTTGAAACCTAAACCTAATTAATAGATGACACTAACTTAATAAACTATTTAAATGTCGATTGAGTCTTAGCTCGATTGACATATACATTATTCTCAATACAGGAGAACGGGAGTTTAAATGTGATGAAGCTCATTATCCTCTTATTTATGGTTTGGGGAGAGACTATAAGTACTTATAATAAAATTATTAAAAAAAATTAAATAATAGTGTATATATTATAGTGGTTTTTGATCAACCATCATGAGTAATTGTATTACATTTTGGCATATATGGTCCATAATGTGATTATTATATGATGATGATTAAACAAACAATTTTGCATGTGATAATTGCATATAATTTATTATGATAATTTATTTTTATTTTAATTGTATAATATATTAATCAACATGATCCAATATTCTATAAGAGATAATGTATAAAGAGAATTTGAATAAATTCCTTTCTATATAAATTTTTAATAAATCAATCGTGATTCATGAGGTTACATAAAGGCACTTTAAGAACAAGTTAGGCACAAAAGAGAATTCCCTAATTTTAAATTGAATTTATATTTGATACATTTATAATATATAAAATGATTATATAACAACGAAAATAAAGGTAAGTAATTGATTGAGTCTCAGCTCGATTGATAGCAATATTCTTGTCAGTGCAAGAGGATATAGGTTCGAGTGCACTAATGCGCATTATTCTCCTATTTAAGATTTACGAGGGACTATGATAATAAAGAAAAAAAATCATGTCATTTTTTAAATAATAAATATTAATTTTATTATAATTTTATTTTATTGGTTTTTTAATAGTATAAAGACTAAATTAATTAATTTAACAGTAAAGAGACTAATTTGATCAAACTATATATACTGAACTTATTATGCATATAAGTTTTCAAACCAGTTTGATATCTCTATCATATTGATTTAAAATACTATATATATATCAATGTTTATTAAATTATTCACAGCATTTTATATAAAATAAATAGTTTGAATTTTTATATTTATATTAAATTTTTCATGCATGATTTATATTAATGGAATGTGAAATATGATGGTTGTATCATTAATTAATTGTCGATACACTTTTCTTTTGTCCTCGAGCTACTTGGTGTGCTTTCGATTTTAACTATTGTTTGACACAGTTTTTATTGAAACAACAAACACTAGTTTGGGTCAATTTCAAATTTTGGTAGTTTTGGGTTCGAATTGGTTTTGTTTCCAAACGTACGAGTTTGGGGTTCAATTTTTTGTGTCGAACTATTATGATTTGGATCATTTCAGGTTATTTGTTTAAGCTATTTCGGGTTAATATTATTTTTTATTTGGTTTGTTTCAAGTTTTTATCGTTTAAGTAAATATTAGTTTAGTTGAACGAATTTGAGTTGACTTTGTAAGGTTCAAGAAAGTTGGATTGAATCTAGATTCGAATTGATTCTTGGGTTTGAGTTAGAGTTGACTTAGATTCATATATATTTTTTTAAAATTCACATCCGCCAAGTAACGTAGTGGTAATAGTTTCGACTAAGGCAATAACATTAATAATAGTAGAACGTATAAAGACTAAATCTTCAAATTAAATATTGTACAAAGATGAAAATCATAATTAAACCGAAACATGCCTTATGGATTCAATTCCCACACATATCATATGGTTGATAAGCTCAAATATTATAAGGTCCATATAGGTTTGTTAATTATGATTGAAGTTTAAAATTTGATTTGGTCATAAACAATTGGTCGTTCAACTCGAATTGATTTAAATTCAATTTGATCCAGACTCAAAAATCAGTCGAATTTGAACAAATACTTGAAGTAATCATCACTCAAAATTATTTAAACCATGATGACTTAAATTACGAAACTCAAATCCGAATGATTCGAACCCAAAACAACCTAAACGTGAAATGATCCAGAATAATCCAAACATGAATTTAACCTGAAGTTGAAATGAATTGAATTCGAAGCGGATGATTATTGGAGACCTACATAATATTTTTGACATAATTGCAAAATTCACTTCTAACATGTGAAGGTTTTTTTCACATTGGCTCTTCTTTTCTTTTTCTATTTTAATGTTAAAAAATTCAAATAAGGTAAAAATTATCAGTATTTTATTTTGTGTAACGTGACAATTGACATGTCATCAATGATATGATATTTTGAGTTAAATTTAAAAATTCCAAAAAAACATTGAAAATTATAACAAATAAAAAATCTAAAAATCAAAAAGTTACTAAAACTTTATTAAATAACTATTTATTGTTTGATCTTGGTAACTATTCCAACGTTGGGGTTTGAAATTTTTTTTGTCCAAGCTAGGTTTGAACTTGATAATTATTCTCACATTGAGACCTGAGCTAGGCAACTATTCTTACATTGAAGCTTGAATTTTTTTTTAAGTTAGTCTCTTTTGGGTATTGTTTCCACGTTATGGACAATTATTGAGTTTAAAACTCAACTTAGTCCAAAAAATTTTAAACTCCTATAAAAATAGTTGCTAAATTTAAGTAGTTTATAATGATTTAATCCTATTAAAAAACTATAAATCATAAAAATTAAAATTTATATAAAAATTCAAAAATATTTTGAAAAAAAAAAAGGAGCTAGATTAGGCTAGGCTAGGCAACGCAAGGCAAGGCTAGGCTATTTCTTTATAATTGCTACTCAACTTGGCTGCCACCCTACAACTAGTGTCGAATCCTCCCATCAAAGATGTACATTTATAGGTTGCTTTTTTTAACCCATTTAAAAGCAAATACTGCTACATTTATTTGGTATTTTGATGCCTTAAGTTTTACTTTTATATTATATAAATATATCATGTTCGGATTTATTTTTATTTAAATTTGTAGTGTATTTATTAATTGAGTCTTAGTTTGATTGATATTAGTATTATTGTTAGTGTAAAAGAATGTTGGTTTTACGCTAAAACGCATTATCCTCCTATTTAATGGTTACAAAAGGGTATCGGTAATTTTAATCATTGTATCAAAAAGAATAAAATGACAATAACATATGATGAAATCAATACATGTAAAAGTTAACGTTGTCATTAACTTATTGACGTGAATGTCACATGGCAGTGTATGTAAAACAAAATAAATACATGTATATAAAAAATAATTATGTCACGTTAACAATAAATATATACGAGTTATCATGTGACATCCATGTGAACAAGTAAATGACATTGTTAAGTTTACCATTTAATTCTAACTTATTTGACAAAATATAATAAATTGAAAACTAAATTAAACATAAAAAACTAAAATATTGTTTATATTGTTTAAGAGGTGTCACCTATTTAAAGATCCCATTACAGGACATACAATGCATTACAGGCATATGATCATTATGCTTCAATCGGGTTATTCTATTCCTCCTCTTAGAACGAAAAGAACTTAAATCAAAATATTTAATAGCATCGCGATACATTTATACAAAACTTCTACCCCGGGCACACGCAATGGAGCCATAAACAGTCAAGTGAAATCCAATCCACGAAATAATTTGATCTATAGATAGTATCGTTGTGGTAAAGGTCGTAATGCCAGAGGAATCATTACTGCAAGGCATAGAGGGGGAGGTCATAAGCATCTATACCGTAAAATTAATTTTCGACGAAATATATAAGACATATATGGTAGAATCGTAACCATAGAATACGACCTTAATAGGAATGAATACATTGTCTCATACACTATGGGGATGGTGAGAAAAGATATATTTTACATCCCAGAGAGGCTATAATTGGAGATACCATTGTTTCTGATACAGAAGTTCCTATAAAAAAAGGAAATGCCCTACGTTTGAGTGTGGTTTGAACTATTGATTTATGTAATTGAAAAGAACCAATTAGGCTTACGACAAAACCTAAAAATCAATGACTGATTCAATTTGAGTACCTCTACAAGATAGACCTCAATAGAAAACTGAAGAGTAACGACAGCAAGTGATTGAGTTCAGTAATTCTTCATATAAAATTATTGACTCTAAAGATATAATAATATGGAGAAGACAAAATTGTTTCAAGCATCGACAGAATCAGAAGCGCCCATTGTTTCAAAGAGAGGGGGACGGGTTATTCACATTTCATTTGATGGTCAGAGGCGAATTGAAAGCTAAGCAGAAGAGAGGGGGACGAGTTATTCACATTTGGAGGGAGGGGTAAAGATGTCTATGAAATAAACAGTTAAGATAAAAAAAAAGGAGAAAAAGAAAGGCATAACGATAAAATTAGTCCCTAATGTTTACTCATTTTGGCATTTTGGCCATTATTCTTTTTTGGGGGGTCATTTTGGTTTTCAACATTTAAAATTTAATCAAATTGTTTCTTTTCACAAAAAAATTGATTGAATTGTTAAAATTTTAATGACATTGATATGGCAACTCATGTGGCATTTTATATATACTTCATTGCTAACATAGATAATTTTTTTTAAAATTTTTATGAATTATATGTGGACTACCATACTAGTGACCACATCAATGCTATTAAAATTTTAACATTTCGGTTAATTTTTTTTTGTAAAAAAAAAATAATTTGACTAAAAATGACCCCCTAAAAAATAAGGGCAAAAATGATAAAATCAATAAACGTTAGAAGTTAAATTTATCTTTATACCAGAAAGAAATATCAATCCACCATTGATCCTAAACATAAATTTACCTTTTAACTAATTCAACCAATTTTAACCCTAAAAAATAATAATATATTAAATAATCAATTTAACAAATTTCAAGTCATCAATATAATTTTCTAATTATTAATGTAACTTGATCAAACGATTACAGCTTCCCCCATCCAATCCAACTCACCTACGAGGCAGTAGCATAAGGCTTATCCTTTTGCCAATGGTACCTTATAAAAAATTGGGCTGCATTTAACTCAGAGGAAAGGCATGGTCGCTAAAAGTCCAAAGCTGGATGGGACCACTTCAACTTTATGCAAATTAATAAATATTAGTTACACCCCCACATAAACATGTATATTAACATTTATAAATACGAGATTACGACACTGATAATATAAGTGGAAATATATATATTTATATAAAATAATTAACGTTTTAATTAAAATGAAAAAATTATAAGCTTAAAAATTATATTGTTTTTGATTTAAATTTTATTATATGTATATTTTTTTTCTAAAATTTTTTATGTTTAACCTTTATTTTTATATTTTATAAATAAAAATAATGAATCGGTTTAATTTCTTATTTCTTAATACAAATTTTATATTTTTTTATCAATTTTAGTCCTGCAATTAATATAAATTAGAAAAACAAATTATATATATTAAAATTTAATTCAAGAACCATCTTATTAACATGAGGTGATCTTCAACTACTTTTTTTTATATTTTATAATTAAAAATAATGAATTGATTTAATTTCTTATTTCTTATTATTTTTTACTAATATTAATCCTAAAATTAATATAAAATTTAAAAAATGAGTAATAAAAGTATAAACAAATAAAAAGGACGCGTGGCTTAATTTGAAGAATGGGGCACGAATGGCGGCATGGGGAGGGGCAGAAAATTTTCGTTCAGTTAATATCACATTACAAATGTTATAATATATTTTCTACATTAAAATTTAAAAATAATATAATATAAATTAATAAAATTAATAAAATTAATAATTATTTTTTAATGAAAATTTAAAATTTAAAAATTTGGAAAAAAATATAAAAAATAAAATAACTAAAATAAAGATTAAAAAATTAAATAGTTTGAAAATGGTCAACGACATAAAAATCTCTTTATTTGATCATTTATTATATCCTATCCTTTTCTTTCGGTGGTTGTAAATTTATTAAAAACTATCTCACTTTAAATTTAATATTTAACATTTTTAATAAAAATATTAATTAAAATATTAAATTTTTAAATATTTCAACCCATGGCAATTCATATATATAAAATTTTATAAAATTGTAATAATTATTATAATTTTATGGATTTTAAAATTTTATTTTTTAAATATTTTTATAATTTTTAATTTATTTATTGATATAGTGTATAAGATAAATAATATCATACTAATAAAAAGTAGCATACGTGTGCTATTATGCTGATTAATTATCTAAAAAAAAGATTTGACTCTTTTTAAAAAATAAATGATCAAATTTAATTAAAAAAATAAATGCCAAATGTTAAAAATTAAATTTCACATTATAACATTTTACAATTATTATCTACCTATATATATATTTTTAAGATGGTTGTCTCATCCGGTTCAATTTCTGGTTCAGTTTTTCATAATAGAAAATCAAATTACATCAAATCAATATATAAAGATTAAATCCTCAAATTAAAATAGTACAGGGATTAAAACAATAATTTAACCAAAGTAAAAGACAAAGATTTCTTTTATATTTAATGTGAAAACAAAAATGGAAGTTGCAGAGATACGTATTCAAGTAGTGGCCAGGCTGTAGGTAAGCTGTATATATGTAAGTGCTGGTCGCGTACTGAATTATTTTTTCTATTTTCATCCATTTTTTCAGGTACCCCAAAGCAGTTAACTCTTAAAAAAATCACCCCCTCCCCCCCCCAAAAAAGAAAAATCCAATTCTTGAACTGATTTCATTTGTTTTCTCTGTTATCCGATCAAAATTATCTAAATCCCAAAAATCCTTTTTTTTTTGCTGCTCAATAAGCAGAGTTCGGGGGTGTGAAAATGGCTTCTGATGTGCCTTGTTGTGGTGTTGAATTCTCATTGTATTTGTTGATCATAGTGGGGTTAGTGTGTTTTGCTGGGTTAATGGCTGGTCTAACACTAGGTCTCATGTCTCTGGGTCTTGTAGACCTTGAAGTCCTCATCAAGTCTGGCCGTCCTCAAGATCGTATCCATGCTGGTATCCTTTGTTTCTAAAACCTCTTCTTTTTAGATGAATCATTGATTGGAATTTCCTTGGTTTTTCATTGAGTTAGTAGTTGGTTTCAAGTATATATCATTTATGTTTGAAGAGTTGAACTGAGTTGAATCACTGAGTCTCTTCGCCCTATTACCTAGTATGTTAGGCTGGTTGCTGAGCTCTGATTGCACGGTGTTGTGGATGTAGAAAGGGGAGAGAGGCTGGTTGCTGAACTCTGCTTTGGTTGTTTCTTTTGCTATTTGCTTTTGATTATTCATAGGAAAAAAGAGAGTAATAATTAGTTTCATGGAGAGCTTGATACTGAGTCAACTCGAGGTTTTAGTGATCATTTGAGCTGATCTTTATGTTATCTGGAACTTGGATCGGTCTGGTTTCTAGAAACTAGAACTAGAACGCAATTTGCTACTTCTATAAAATGTCTTTGATTTGTTTAGTAGGAACGAAATATGATTTATTGGAATGTAAACTGTTTTTTTGAACTTATATGTATTGTTTTTGTGTTTATATAAGTACATAGTTCTACATAGATAAATTCTTAAGTTTGTGAATTTTGTGGAACTCAGATCGGTCCGGTATAAACTAGAACTAGAATTGGAACAGAATTCTCTACTTTCATAAAAATGTAATTCATTAGGGGTAGCCTTCTCTGATTTGTTTAGTAGAAACGAAATATGGTTTATTGAGACGTAAACCAGTTTTTTGAACTTATATGTATTGTTTTTGTGTTTATATAAATACACAATTCTAAATATATAAATTCTGAAGTTTGTGAATTATTTGTTTTACTCAATAACTTTGTAATAAACTACAGGTTAGTGGGAACCTTAGTTTGGATCATTAGTGTTCCCTATTTCAAAACATGCATACCAATTTGAGAATAACTAGAGAGATAGCGATTTATGGTAACAAAGCTTTTAGCAATAAAGAGTTTTTTGTTTTGGTTTCTTTTTTGGCAGCAAAGATATTTCCTGTGGTGAAAAACCAGCACCTTCTGCTATGTACTCTATTGATTGGAAACTCTTTGGCAATGGAGGTTATTACTACATTAAACCATTGTTATTATCATTTTCTTTGTTCAATGTTATTGCTTGTTAGCTTAATCTCCTTTCCTTCCATGTAGGCTCTTCCCATTTTTTTGGACAAGCTTGTGCCTCCATGGGCTGCAATTTTGGTATCAGTCACTCTGATCCTCATGTTTGGAGAGGTTTGTTGTTAACATGTTGAACTTAGCCATCTTTTCAAGGAATTTGCAATATTGTTTTTAATACATGTTTGTTGAAAATTCTAGAAAAAAGCCCCTTAAAATGAGTTTCTTACGAGCTCAATAGTGTTTTGTAAGAGATTCAGTAATTTTGTAAGAATTTTATTAATTTACATTATTAGGAATTCAGTAACTTTAAGAACTCACACTAGAACTCTCCCCATGTTTGTTCATCTAACTGCAGATATTGCCACAAGCCGTATGCACCCGTTATGGCTTGAAAGTTGGAGCGGCAATGGCACCTTTTGTCCGTGTTCTTCTTTGTCTTTTCTTACCGATTTCTTATCCAATCAGCAAGGTACCGTGCTATATGAATCCTCTGTTATTTCATCTTGAATAATGGTCTTTTTCTGTACCATACAACCAAGTACTGCCTAAAAGCTGTTCTTAGACATAGTTGAAATTGGTTTTACATATTATGTTTAGTTTATAAATGCCGTGTACTTTCAGGTTTTGGACTGGATGTTGGGTAAGGGACATGCTGCCCTCCTACGAAGAGCAGAACTAAAGACATTCGTGGATTTTCATGGCAATGAGGTATCGGATTCAACTTGGAATGTTGAAGGTTTTAAATTTTGAAGTTTAGGACCTTGTCACATTCGTGTTCGACATTGCGGCTTACACTTAATGGTTTCATGCATTCCTTAGATTTTCTTTATCTGTCAGTACATATTATGCTTTTTTTAGGCTGGGAAAGGTGGGGATCTAACTCATGATGAGACAACTATCATTGCCGGGGCACTTGAAATGACTGAAAAGACTGCTAAAGTTGCTATGACGCCGATATCGAATGCATTTTCACTTGATCTGGATACAACTCTTGATTTGTGGGTTTGTGGATTCTAGTGTGTTGCAACCGTAGGATTTTACTACTCGTATGTTTTCTTATGTTTTTTTCTGGTCTCTTTATCGGTGTATTTCAGGGAAACGTTGAATAAAGTAATGACAATGGGTCATAGCAGAGTTCCAGTTTATTATGGAAACCCGAAAAATATAATCGGGCTTGTTCTGGTAAGGTCCTTTCTCTGCATAAGCTTATTGTTTCTTATAGTGTCAATTATGAAAAGTCTCTCAACTGTTTGATTTTATCTTTTCTGGTCATAAATGACTGACAGGAAGATGATGTGGCAGCTTTTAAAATGGGCTAATAGCAACTTTAGCCTTAACATTTATACATTGTGTTTATTTAGGCTTTCTAAAAAAATTAACTTCTAATGTTTATACATTGTGTAAATTGGTCCTTTTTTTCTTTGTGACCCTTTCAACTAAAAAGCTAAAAGAAAACAAATCTATCAACTAAATTTGATCGGAAATATACCCAAAATGGAAACACTCAAAATCCAAAATAATAATCTTGATTTTTTCTCATTCTTTTAAAATCAACTCTCAATGTCACAAATAAAAGTAAAACTGAAAAAAAATCAAATTACACAATGTGTAAATGTTGAGGGTTAATTTTTTCGGAATCAAGACTAAATTGACTCAATGTATAAATGTTAAGTGTTAAAGTTGCTATCATGTCAATTTTAAAAGCTGTCAAGTTATTTTTTGTTAGTAATTTAATGGCTGGTGACCGAAAAAAGAAAAATTCGAAAAGTTGAGTGACTAACAAAGAAAAAGTCGAATAGTTGGGTGACCATGTTGTATATTATCATCTGCGGCATGGCTTTACTTTAATTCCTTTTTCTGTTTTTCTATCTTTAATTATATATTCATCTCCTTGGTCTGGCTTGAAACATGCAGGTTAAAAATCTTTTAACAATTGATTCAGAAGGTCCGGTTCCGTTGAGAAAAATAATCATAAGAAAAATCCCCCGGTATAGAATCTTCTCATTTTTGTCATACTGTAAACTTTTTTAGTTAACAATGGATGTATGTCCTCTTTGGGGTTATCCAAAATCAGCTTAAAATTCAGTCAGTATATTTTGCTTTCATGTTTCCCCCACTGCAAGGACTGAGCTTAACACATTCTTCTTTGCTTCTTATTCACCCTACAGGGTATCAGTTGACATGCCACTATATGATATTCTTAATGAATTCCAAAAAGGTCACAGCCATATTGCCGTGGTATATAAGGATCTTAATAAGAGCAAAGAACGTCTCGAGTTTAAGGATAGCTGTAAGAAGCGAAGAGGTGAACCCGAGATGTCAAGAAAAGGTGAGCATATAAGTGTTTGTCATGATTGATTCCTTACGGAATTAAGTTGCCTAATGTGGTCCTTCTGTAGTAATATAACCTGTCTTCATTTCCAGATGATCGTAAGATTGGTGTAAGTGCCCAGAAATCGGGGCTTAATTTGGACTCGCAAGATGTTCGTACACCTGCGGCTAACAATGACGGAGGTCAGCTGACAAAGAAGAGCCCACCAGCTACTCCTGCCTTTAAGAAGCGACACAGAGGTTGTTCGTATTGCATATTGGACATAGAAAATTGTCCTATTCCAGAATTCCCATCAAATGAAGAGGTAGTCGGTGTTATCACCATGGAGGATGTTATCGAAGAACTTCTTCAAGTAAATAATACATATCGTATCCTTTCGTAGTGGCCTGAATGACTAGCGGTATGGTTTATAGTATTTACGTGCTAATTTCTTTTTCTATGCTTGCTTATGACAGGAGGAGATATTAGATGAGACGGATGAGTATGTTAATATCCACAACAGGTAAAATTTTCACCGTTTCTCCATGTTCATTTGGTATTGTATCTTGTAGGTAAAATTACCATAGAGGTCTTTATATTAAGAGTCGGATTGCTTTTTGATCTCTCTACTTAAAAAATGGATAAATTAGTCCCTATATATTATATTAAGGAGCAAATTAAGCCTTGCGTTAAAAAAATATATATTTTTTTAATGTTAAAAGCCACTAGTCCTCATACGCTAGCATGAGTTACACGTGACATATCATGTGTCACTATTTGGTAATTCTATCAGCCACGCTAGTTTCTAACTGTACAAGGGGATATAGTTTTTAACAAACAAGATTAATTTGCTCTTTCATCTAACATAAGACTGACTGATTTGTCCAGATTTTTAATTAGATGGGGGCAAAATGCAATCAGACTTTTACTATAAGTGCCTTTATGGTACTTTAATTGTTTCTTTTACTTTTATTGAAAAGTATAGTTCAACACGGATTGGT